>NW_024544190.1:0-194860 GCF_018167655.1 Microtus oregoni
ATATATATATATATATATATATATATATATATATATATATATTCATTTTTTTTTGTTTTTATGAGATTGCTGTGTGCAAAAGTGTGTGTCCATGTACCTGTATCTTTTCATTGTGCTTTATTTTTTGGCTCTTTTTCCTGTTTGTTTGTTTTGTCCTTCTCTCATTTGTTTTGTTTTAGTTTCCTGTTTGTTTTCTAATGAGAGAGAAAAAAAAGAGTGTATATATGGGTGGGTGGTGAATGAAAAAATTAAAATTATATGAAAATAATAATTTTGAAATTCTATGCTAACTACTAAATTCAGTAAGCATAAATTGTGAATATACATTATGTGAATTATGTTCTTCAACAAGCTGTTCATGATTTCTTTTTTCAGCCCAATAAACCTTATTTTCCCATTCTCACAGTATTTTGATGCACTGTTAAACTTTCATTCTCATTTGTTATATTCTGGATTTTTTTAAATAATACTTTAGGAATCATGTGTTTTTCTGTGTGCATATTTGTGTGCATTAGCGTGTGTGTATGTACGTGTGTATTTGTATATATTTATGTAAACAGTTAATGAAATATAATATCAATTTGATTGGACAAAATTACTTATCAAAAATATTTAATTTATCAACAATCAATGAAGTCTTGGGATATGTTAAAGGAATTTCATTTGGCTTATATATTTAGAGGCTCAGGGAAGGAAAAGTAAGATTTAGTGAAAAAATATATAAATCCTTGCTTAGTAGTTAAAGCAACTGTTGTGACAGTTATCTATAGAAATATGACAACAAAAGAATGAGAAGCAGAATGTTCTTTTCTGGGGATAAGGACTATGGTTTGCTACATATAAATTCTCACTTGTTAAAATGACAGTTATTACAATGTCTTTTAATCAACAGTTAGCAACAACCAAAGTTAAGAAGAAATATCCATAACCAGGAAGCACTTCTGTTAATCATTACTAATAAATTTCAAGATGCAAGTTTACACCCATAACAAAATAAACCTTTGTATTATGATGGTTTTGAAATCAGTCTCAAAACTCTTTGACACTTAAAAATGGAAGCTTTTTGTTTTGTCTACACTATGAGTTTAAAAGCTTTCAGTGAAGTCAAGATCACAGAAGTGATACTCTGCACTTTCTATGGCTGGATCATAAAACAACAGGCAACTTTTTCTTTTTGCTACAATACCTTTTGCTCACAATCAGGAAGTATCATATAAGAAGTGTAGTTACTCCAAGACCCTATGAAATGAGAATGTCAAATGACAAAACAGCTATATGTAGTTTTTTAGAATTTTATCTAGCTGTTTTCAAAACTTTAGGCATAGAGTTCTAGATACCTCAGATCATAGCAGACAAGTCATTTCTGTTATGTACTATATGGACTTTCAGCATCCATGAACATCATAAAAATCATCTTATGCTGTCAAGTATTAGTTATTTAATGAGAAAATATAATCTTATTCCAGAAAAGAAGACATGTGCACTAATAGAATGACAATTATATTTTATTTATGGTATAAACATAGCAATGGCTCTTTCCCACACATGAAGAATCTCTTAGAAACAAAATATGAAATGAATAAATAATCATGATCTAAAGGACATATAAAAGTGTGTGGGGTGTGTATGCATGTACAATGAAATTTTAATCAGCAGTGATGAGTTTACAACATACATGAACCTTAAAACCATTTTATATAAACCAAGTAAATAGAAACTAAAGGCTAGTTTAGTTAACCAGACTACTTTGTGTAATGTTCAAAACAGATATATTCATAGAAAAAGAAAGATTAGTAGACGGCAGGGGATAGAAGGAGAAAAACAAGAATAGGACTGTAATTTGTAACGTTTCTTTTGGGACGATGGAAACACTAAATTATGAAAGATGGCTCTTATGGTAGATGAATAATAATTCCATTTTTACTCTATTTATTATATATTAAATTATATTTCCACTGTTACCCCCCTCATGATATTCTGCTTCTGAATCAACATGTAACTCCCCCATCTTACTTAGGATTTTTATTGCTGTGAAGAGACACCATGGCCATGGCAACTGTTATAAAAGAAAGCATTTAACTGGAACTGGCTTACAGTTCAGAAATTTAGTCCACTGTCATCATGGTGGGAAGCATGATGACACACAGGCATACATAGTGCTGGAGAGATAACTTAGAGTTCTATATCCAGATCCAAAGGAAATAGGAAAAGACTGTGAGCATCTGAGACCTTAAAGCCCATCCCCTATGACACACTTCCTCCAACAAAGTCACACCAACTCCAATGAGTCTACATCTAATAGTGTTACTCCCTGTAAGCCTTTGAGAACCATTTTCTTTCAAAGCATGGCACATACACCTAAGAGTCTTCAGAAGAACTTTTCCACTTTGTTTTGTTGTGCTCAGGCATTTTGGAAGAATTTTGGGCTAGCTTTATTTTGTTATTTTATTTTGGATGTTGTATTAACCCTGCTTCCAAATCCTCTGTAGTATTTCTTCAATTGAATCTTTGAAATGTATTATTTCCAATTTCCCATGATTGGACAGGTTTTCATGTGCAGATGGTAAGCATTTGTTTTCCTCCTTGTTTACAGTCATGTGAATGTGTTAAGTAAGCATTTGTGGGTCAAAAATATGTGGTTCACAGAAGACAAACATCCTTTACTTTTTCTTGCCTCTTAAGATAGCAATTCTGAATTTAACATAAGCTTCTGGCGAAGGTTGTCATATACTAATGACTTAATGATAAATATGATAATGAATATTTATCCGAATAAAAAGAGATAAATGGAACACAGGAAAGATAAGTACTCTAAACATTAACTCAATATGACATGGTTTTCAGGCACCTTCCTTAATGCCTTTAAAATATAAACAATGGGCCCAAAGTCACATTTAGCACAATGAGGAATCAAATTGGTAGCAAACATGCTTATCTGGATCTTAAAACATGACTTTTTCTGGAAATTTCTTCCTGGATACATATAGTGGTGGTTGCTACTATAATGGATACTCTCTAATACCTAATAAACCCAACAATGAAATAGTCATCCAAAAGTATCAACAACTGATCTGTAAAATCAAATTTTAAAAATTACAAATGGAATCATGATAACTTCCAAAAATATCACTCTACTTTTTTCTGTCAAGTTTATTTATATGATATTTTTATTTTAAAACTTTCAAGATACATTTTATTACATCACTTGACCCTTCCCTTTTCTCCGTATAGCCCTTCCCATTTCCTGTACCCCTTGGTTTGGTTATTGTACCTTAATGTGCACAGATATACTTATAGGGCTTTGTATTCTGAAAATAAATAAAAGCCTGAGACGGATCTTTTCGGTTTATTTATTTATTTATTTATTTATTTTTAAGACAGGGTTTCTCTGTAGCTTTGGAGCCTGTCTGGGAAACTAGCTCTTGCAGACCAGGATGGCCTCGAACACCATCCTGGTTCTGCCTGCTTCTGCCTTCTAACTGCTGGGATTAAAGGCGTGTGCCACCACTGCCCAGCTCTAAAAGAATTGTTTAGATGACTAATATAATGTATATATGTGTAAGGTGTGATAAAAAAAAATCAAAATGTCAAGCTGAGTAACAGCTGACTAGTTCTTTACAGTTATTGCAGCAATAAACAAATAGCTACTTTGTCAACCTGTGTTTTGCAAATAAAATATCAAATATCCCAAACTAAAGGCATCCTAATACCTATAAGGAACACAGAAAAACTCTGCATGAAAACATTATCCACATGTACAGTAAAAGTAGAACACACTTTGTTCCATAGTATGGAAACATTGACAAAACAATTACCACTTAAAGCCGACCTTTACTCAGAAAAACTTGTATAAACAGAACAAACCTCTTTAAAAGAAATATCTTCAAAGGGTCAATTCCTATGGTGTTCCCAGACCAGGCAGGCTGCTATAGGGCAGGAAGAGTGCATTTATACAGAGAGATGCTGCAAGAGCACAATTATCTTTGAAAAACTTTGGGGCCAGTACAGACCCTGTCGAATCTGTGGTCTGTGCCAAGGGTAGGCAGGGATTCATACTCTATTTTCTCTGTACCTTCCTTGTTTAGAAACTTCCTTGTAGACAAATGCCTTATCTTTTCAGATTCATATTAAATTTTGTTCCAAGTCCATTTCTCCCTTTATCTCAGGAAATTCTGAGTGAATAAGAAGCTTATGTTCTCTCCCACAACTGGCATGCTTTTTGTACAATTTGTTTTACAAGGTGTCAGAGGCAGTTTTATCATTTCGCTTGCTTTTAAATGTCCATCTGTTACCACCCAAGTACTTTTCACAAATACATGACCCACAAAGAATTTTGCTTATTTTAACTGCAGCAAGACTGAACCAGTATTTTGAACAGTCTCAGGGAGAAGTCTTCCAGTTTGATATTGAGATTACTGGTAGAATACACTTTGAAAAATATTTCTTCTATACAAAAATTCTGGATTAGACTAAAGTCAGTGAGCTAACAAAGATTTTGTAATTTATATTGTCTTGGAGAATCATTTTGCAATTTTGTACAAGTGTATATGGGGGGGGGTTACCAAGTCTTATATCAGGAGCTATTTTCCATCCTATTTAAAATTAAAAATGACAGTTTTATCCCATTTCAAGTAGAGCTGGATTTGCAAAAATGAGGAAATGATCTACGCATTCAGAGCAGGGATACAGATACTATAAACAAGAGTTCCTGTAAGGAATCGGTGTCTACAAAGGCTTGTTGCCTGATTAGAACCTCAGTGGTGTACAGAGGTTGCAATACGGAAAGTCCTAATTATAATAATTCTGGCTTATCATTAGCCCTCTAAATAGTCATTGTTTCCCCACATTTGGCTCAAACCTAATATATTGTGACTAGTAGATATAAACCTTTTAGACTGTATTAACTGAACAAAACCAGCTTCCACAGGCCAAAAGGCAAAGAGCCATCAGATAGCATCTGAGATATGTAGCAGTAAACTTTCCACTTCATTGCAACTGCCAACTTAAAGTTTCCACCGAGTATTTGAAAAACACCTTTATTTATGACATCTGTTGTTCCATTATCAGAAAAACACCATGAAACTGCTTTTATAGCAGAACATGCATCTTGGAGTACTCTAAATCTCTGTTCCTGGATCATGTTCATTCAAATATGGCATTAGAAACTCTCTCTTATGCCCTCTGAGGTGAGAATTATGGTTTGAGTCAACAGGAGGAAGCTTAATTTCCTGAATTAGAGTCACTTTACAGAGAAACAAAGGCGAATTTACCAGAGTCCTGAAACTAATCCACTCAACATATCCCCCTGATATTATTGAAGCAATTCTAATACTAAGTAATCGAAGCTTGTTTGTATAGTCAAATACATATATATATATATATATATGTTTGTTTGTGGTAACCCTCTTGGCACTTAAACCAATTTTTCCTTTTGTCCAAAATTCCATGAAAACTACTGAAGGTAAAAATGTTCTTAAAAGAATATAGTTATCATTGTCCTGACACACGAGGACAAGAACAAGCAGAAGACTAGGGTGTTTATAGGGAAATATATAGATATGACCGGACTGTTAATGAAAATAGAAAAATAAACAGTCATAGAGACAATGATAAGAATAAACTTTATAGATGTTTCCCTCCTTTTACCAACAAATAGTATTGATCCATGGTACTAGCTGTAAATGGAAGTACAAGATGCTCTGAGGATACATAGTAAGAGAGTCAGTCTCTTATTTGGAGAATGTTCATTTCTTGAAACAGTAAGCCCTTACTTAAAAGACAGTGGATCATTACTTTTTGTTAAAAAAAGATAAGAATCACTGGAATATAGAAGTCGGATTGTTAAAGAATAAGAAAGTTATAATGAGCGCCATTAGTCATATTAAGATTTTTATATACACATTAAACCAATAGACAGATATGAAAAATTATAAACAAGTAAAAGTTGTGGAAAGTTTCTATACAAAATAATGAAAATAAATACAGAGGGCTATAACTATGAAAAAGATACAATATGATAGACAAATAGAAGTTTTATCCAAGAATGTAAAATATCAACAATTTATAATCTTATCAAATACCTTGTTCTAGTGCAATATTTTCAGTTTTCACCCGCACTCTCAGCTTCTTGTCTACCAAAACAGCTTCCATGGGGAGATTTTTAGTTCTAACCAGCCCAGTCTCAAGAACAAGGGCAGAAAGTGGCAATGAACCCTTTCTATGCCAGTTCTAAATGGCTATACCTACTGACTTATATAAGAGGTTAAGAAGAGGAAAACATAAAAAAAGTTTGATAATAATTTTATATGATCTAGGAAACTAAACTTGAGATTGGAGCTCCAGGGAGGACTATGTATTTTCATGCAATGGTTTGATAATACATGGATAACCGAGGGGAAACAAGGTTGGAAAGAATATGATATATTAGACTACATTACAAAAGAGACTTCCTGGACAATGGCTATAGGCATCCCCAGGTGATGAGGATACCAAAATTTAATTATCTGGAACTTGAACTTTTTTTATCTTATTCTCAATGTCCAAAAGAGTTTGCTAAGCAAACATTCAGCCATTTCATCAGGAAGTCTCTTTTCTATTGTTTCCCTTGTGCTGTCTATTTTTTTTTTGCTTCCTATAAACCAGGTGAGGGCTTCATATTTGTAATGCCAGCACCCAGGTGACTGAGGAAGAAAGATAACTGTGTATTAAGGCCAGCATGGGCTTGAGTGACAGTCCATATCAAAAGTAAAGAACTATAGGAAAATGTGTTATTATTGCCTTTTGCTTTTTTCTATAGCTATAGCTAACCAAGGTTGACATAATTATCTGAAAGATTTTGAGAAAATTTTCATATTATGGGAATTATTAGGCATAGCCATTTTACCTATTGTGATTTTTTACTGCAAAATAACATTTAGGCACTCAGAAATCCTAATTCTTTGCTTTGCTAGCTAATAAAAATTATTTTAGAAATCTCTATGGACAATGACCTCATTCATACTAATCCTCTCTTCACTGATAAGAGACCAAGACAAAATTTCAGGGGTTATTTGCATAACATTTTAAGATATAGTTTATGAATACAATTACCATTCACTATTTTATTATTATAACTAGATGTTTCCTTTAACTGATTGTATTTACTAAAAGATCTTTAAAACTACAGCAACATATACTAAAGTACCAATGACTCTAAGCCTTATCAGTTGAAAATAATGTTTATGTGCATACAAATAAATGTTATTGTAAAAAGAAAACTTCTTGAATAGATGTTTTCCTTTCAATTTAAAGTAAAATATGCAAAGAGGTACTAGAGACATGTGTCAGTGCTTAAGACCACAGGATACTCTTCCAGAGAAACCATGTTGGCATTCCAAGTACCTATGTAGTGGCTTACAACCATCTGTAATTTAGCTTCGAAGAAACTGGCACCGTTTTCTGACATCCATAAGCACTATAAACACATGGCACAAGACATACATGTAGGCAAAATACCTATGCATGTGAAATAATACTAAATAAATCTTAAAAAATATAAAATAGGCACAAAGTGAGTTAATAATTGAAGCAATGTTCTAGCTATTTCTTTAACAGATTTCATTGGTATTAGAGCACAATCAGAAACTCAGGTTGATGGAAGCAATTAAAGAGGATTTACATTTTTAAAAATCTAATACATAGAAATCTACCTACAGATTATTATTTAAATGAAAATATTCACGGTAGGTAAAAGTCATGTTTTTTATGGAAAGCCAAACTGTGCATATTATTTGAAAATATTTGTCACTAAGTATCAACTATTAGTAATAACAGCTGATTTTATAACTATGTTACCTCTCTAATGAGACGTGTTTGATTTCTCACAGATACGTACATATAATACTTGGTTTCCCCCATAACATTATAGCATCAAATGCAATTTAGTATCATGCTACCCCTGTTGCTGCAGAAGAGAGGCCTAGAGAGACCTACCAAGTTAATGATTGAACACTTTCATAAATAATAGTTTTATTATAACTGCTATCAAACTTCTAAGAAATTCGAAGGATTGAAATGTAAAAATGGTAAGTTTTACAAATAAATATTTCAAAAATACTTTCCTCATGATAACTCAATTTGGAAATTTCTCATCATGATAAGCTAGGTTAGACAATGCCTACTTCATCTTTATTAACTTAACAATACACACCAGCAGCAAACAATAACGATGAAAGACTCCTCTGTATGGCAGTATATACCTGATAACAGACGTTTGTTGTACAGAGTTTAGAACATTTATTTCTCTTTACCCAATAGAAGAAAGTGACCTGGATCCGATATGTCCAATCAAGGACTAATAGGAGACAAATTCATCAAGGTCTTTTTTTTTGCTAAGTCACAATGAATTGACAACAATCTAGATAACAGATAACAATGAGTAGATAATGATAGGAATTATAAACGCAATAATAGGCAGGTGAATTACCTGTCAAGATGGGCCTAAGTTTCGTCTTATAATCCACAAACCTACACTTTCAATAAAACCGTACTAACCTGAAAATACTCTGAGCGCTACACCATTGTCTATTCTGGTTGTGATATTGTACTAGACTTGTATAAATTATTACCACTGGGAAAAATAGGATAAGAACACATCGACATCGCTGTATTGTTTCTTTTAACTGTGTGTACGTTTAAAATTATTTCAGTAAGTAATTTAGTTGTTAATCAATATAATTTTGATTCGCTCTTTTTGTTTCAATTCAATCAGATGGTTGCATTTATTTATTTTATTCATTAGATAACTGAGGATCCTGCATTTGTGTGTTTATTCAGAGAAAGCTCAATTGTCACCAACATTCTTAGAGGAAAAAGCATGTCAAATGATATGAATTTAAGAGCCATTTTCTGTCTTATTCGAATGGACCTTATTTTACAAAAGTGAGATAACCTTGAAAGTGTCCTTTCTATTTATAGTTCTGGGATTCTTATTTTTCTTTGAAACTGGATATATTCCTTTACAAACAACTAGTAAAAATTCCAAATTGTTATATAAGTTGACTCAGGATAATATTTGGTACAAACAGTCCAATAGCATGCTGGCTTCAAAATGCTAAAACACTCTTATATGAAGAGGATAAGCGAGATAAGTTGAGTCTATTGATCACTAAAGGCACAAATGAATAAGTACTGGAAAGCTATTTAATCTCTGTGCTTTAGTCTTCCTATGTATTTAAAGAGAAGAGATAATAGCTCCTTCAAATTAAGGCGGCGGCAATTTTATGTAATTTGTATAGCCCTAAATACAGGCCCAGGCATAAACTACGCACTTTCATAAATATTATTATTTTGCAAAGAACATGAATCTAATTTCATTACAGTTTGTAGGAGCAAAGGAGGCAGCAGTTTGAATTCCCTCTTAATATAAATGATTGCTTATCACTATAAACCTTTAAAGTAGCATTTATGTCACTATTTCCCATAGAATTTATGTAGTGTACTAGTATAATTAATTCCATGGATAAGGAAATAGCATTCTTTTTCTTTTACTAGCTATTTAAAAAGCATAGCTTCAGGTCTTCTGCAGAAAACATTAGATTTGTCACTTAATTTTCAACCTCCCAATATCTAATGGAAAGATGTGCAATATAATTAAAAAGGTGCCCATAGGGCAACTAATTCTGAAAAGTGGTGATAAGTGAATGAAGGAAGTCTGCTTCATTTCATTTTTATGCTTTAGTGATTTCTAGCTTACAATGATAAGGAAATACTAAGCTCTACATCCTTTAAGGAGATAGCATTTTGGTATACAAGCATCTGGATATATACATTTTGCGCTCTGATGTGAGTGTGCCTATGCACAGCTACATACAAATATAAATGGTTAATTTTTAATCATTTTATGACCTTATAAAATGAATCCCTTAAACTCTATTATGCTTCTTGCTTAAAACCATGTGGTTTTTTAATATTTTAGACATTACACATACCTAATTATATACAATACATTCTGAATTTTGGCCTATTTTTCATCTCAAAATAGAAGTGATTAAAAATACTATAATTGCTACAATGAAGAACTGCCATAAATGGTGGCATTCCTTAATATCTACCATGATACATAGATTTACTTGTTAAGAAAACATACATGCTTAATAAATATCTGTTTACCATGAGAAACCTTTACCAGTTGTTGACGTTTCTAAAACAAATATCAAGGAAATTCTCAATTCCTATTAAACTATCTTTGTTAGAGTTGAGGAAAACAATTTTTTAGAATAATAAGGCAGTCCATGGAGATGAGCTCTAGGGAGTTACTGTGGCAAAACCAGAGGTGGCTGCAACTGTGGAGCTGCCAATACCATTGGGGTGGGACTTGCCAAAGAGGTAGATCCCAAAGCAGAGAAATACCCCCTTTGGGTTGATTGTTTTTTTAATTAATTAATTTATTTATTAAAGATTTCTGTCTCTTCATGGGTTGTTTGTTGAATCGTATAAAGGTCAAATGCTTCCTGCATTTGACAACAGAATTGTCTTGTATACAAAAGGCACCATCGATTTGTTTTTAATATTGTTGTTCTTGGAAACATATATTAATACTGTACTATTGCCGGGCGATGGTGGCGCACACCTTTAATCCCAGCACTCGGGAGGCAGAGGCAGGCGGATCTCTGTGAGTTCGAGACCAGCCTGGTCTACAGAGCTAGTTCCAGGACAGGCTCCAAAGCCACAGAGAAACCCTGTCTCAAAAAACCAAAAGAAAAAAAAAACATACCGTACTATTGTATGTAAAATTGTTCTGGGTAGTGGTGGCACACAGCTTCAATTCCAGCACTCAGCAGGCAGAGGCAGGTTGAACTCTGTGAGTTCAAAGCTAGCCTGGTTCACAGAGTATGTTCCAGGATAGCCAAGATTACACAGAGAAACCCTGTCTTGAAAAACCAAAACAACCTCCCTCCCAGAGAAAAAAAAAAAAGAAAAGCAATGTATACCAGGAACCTGTGCCGTTCCTCCAGCATAGAGCAAGTTTTTATTTATTTATTATTAAAAGCTGTAGTTTGGCTGGGTTGATGGCTGTGTGGCAAGAATGTCTAAGCACATACATCTCATTTTGAATCCGCAGCACCTGAGTAAAAAGCCACTAATGGCAGGTGAAATCATAGGAGCTCCCTGGACACTCATTCTAGCAGATAAAAGAAAGTTTCAGTTCAGTAAGAGACCTTGTCTCAAGTCAATAATGTTGAGAACAGTAGAAGAACATGACTGGCAGCCTGCTCTGGTGTCCACACATATACCTGTACATTCACATAACTATAAAAAACATATGCATGCACAAATAGACACTGCAATATAAATAGTTAATTCCTATAAATTTGTAAGTTGTGATTGTCCCTTTTATGCCTTAATTTTTTCTCTCTGAACAACGGAGCCAGCTAGTACTAGTTTAAGGTAAACAGGTAAAATCATAGCATGTGATATAATAAATATTTTCAAATATTCAGCAATATTGAAGCTGAATTATTTAAGTATTTACTTAAAATTATTATTATACCATTAATATTTCTAGGATTACACCAAGATAGCTAAATCAAATTACTTTAAGGCTTATCCACAGATCTTTATTAGACATTTGTTTAATTAGAGCAAGTATTTAGAAATTTAATTTGGTGAATAGGTTTGAAATATAAAATACCACTTTCAATATTTGATAATTTTGGAGCTTTGAGAGCAAGAAATAATTTTCAAAGAGGAAACCTCTCATTGTCACTTTAAAGAACTTTCTAGGTGAACAGTAGTTCTGCTCCCTGGCAAGGAATCTTGTTTATGCACAACACATTACAGTCACATCAATGTTTAAGATGATGAACATGTAATGGCATAGCTTCTCAGTCAAGCAAGCATCATCAAAGTAACTCAAGTTCTTGGGGGAAGAAAACAATAAAGAATCCTCTAGGTGTTGTTTCAATATTCACTTAATTTCCCCTAGTTTCAGCATTGAAACAAATACTGTGTGATTTGTAATAGGTGAATGCAAACAATTTTCAAGAAAAATAGTAAGAGGTTTAGGTGAATGGTTCCATAGTACACAACAAGCGAAGCATGAAGAAGGTTTAGATTCACTGCCCAGTCTGAACAATGGTAGTATCCATTAGTTTACATAACTGAATGCTAGGACTTCCAAAGAGAAATATATCCATGTCTTCTATTTCATTTCAGTGTACTAAGAGAGGGTGTACAATTCATTTTAAAGATCACTTTACCCTATAAATTTTTAAGGTAAACAAACACATGTGAAAAGTCATAGGGAATTGGAATATATTTTATCGCAAGTCTCTGTGTATGTGAAATTATTAAGTAGTTCTTTCTGAAATGGCTACTATTGCTGTGAAAACCTAATACTGTCAAACAGATCTTGGATCAAGATAGGCTAAGCCGATTCTGATATTTTCTACTAGTCAAGAATGTGTGACAAGTTCAGGCCAACAACCCTTCTATGTCCAAAAGGCATGAGAACTAAGGCTTAAAATCATTTTATGTTTTGTTTTTTGCTCCATTTGAATTATGCAAGCAAAATAAATGATATAATTAAAGCCTTATGGGACCTGATATCTACAGGTCTTCTATACCTGAACCATGACATCAATTGCATAGTCAGATGAATGAGAAGATACCCCATGCCCTTATCATTGCCAAATCTGCGAGATTCCCACTTGGCATTCTTGCTTGCTTATTTTGTAGTCCTGGCATGTCAGTTAACTGGCTGGTGCTTCCTAATAGACCCTGCACTAGTTCTGATTGATGTGTGAGTGTGCAAACATTAACCTCAACTAGGAGCCAGATGGCTCACATACCAAGCTTAGCAGCCAGACAAAACAAAGGCAGATTCAGAACTCTGTTAAGAGAGTTACAGTTTTTGGTGACTCTTTTCCACACCTATGCACCTATGCATGTTTGGTCTTATTGAGTTGATTTTATTCCATGTTAACCCACAGTAATATCTTCATTGTCATTTCCCTGCCACATTCTAAAAAATAGGATTTTTTTTCTCCATCATATTCAGTAATTTTTTCCCGTATTTTTGAAGAGGCTATATTTTTGACCCTAAAATCATGGATGAATAAAATTGCTTGAGTACTTCAGAAGTAATTTTAAGTTTTGCTTATTTACATCTTTATTTTTTTTTCTAACTCTAACCCTAACCCTAATTATTTACATCTTTAAAGTATTACAAAAGGAGCCGGGCTGTGGTGGCACAGGCCTTTAATCCTAGCACTCAGGAGGCAGAGGCAGGCGGATCTCTGTGAGTTCGAGGCCAGCCTGGTCTACAAGAGCTAGTTGGAGGACAGGCTCCAAAACCACAGAGAAACCCTGTCTCAAAAAAAAAAGAAAAAAAAAAGAAAAAAAAAGTATTACAAAAGGAACTAAAATGTTTTCAGTGAAAGCCAGCCATGTAGATATGTCTTTGACTTTAATCACTGAGATGTCAGTCTTTTGACTAAAATAAGAGATTTTTAAAGCGTGTCATTGTTTAATGCACACACACACACACACGCACACACACACACGTATGTAACAACAATTAATGAAAAAAGAAGCCATGAACTTTACAGAGAGCAATGAGAGGTATATGTGAAAACTTGGCGGGGGAGAAGGGGAATATGATGCAATTATATAAACTAATTCTAGAATCACTTTTTAGTTTGTATTCTTCTTTCTGTACTGAAGCTGGCTTGAATAACATGGCAAAGCACATGGGCACAGGAGACCACTTCTTACGTATAACCCCAGCAGCACAGACATTAAGGACCTCATTGAATAAATGGGACCTCCTGAGACTGAGAAGCTTCTGTAAAACAAAGGACACTGTCGCTAAGACACAAAGGCAACCCACTAACTGGGAGAAGATCTTCACCAACCCCGCAACTGACAAAGGTCTGATCTCCAAAATATATAAAGATCTCAAGAAACTAGACCTTAGAAGGCTAACCATCCCAATTATAAAATGGGGCATTGAGTTGAACAGAGAATTCTCAATAGAAGAACTTCAAATGGCCAAAAGACACTTAAGGTCATGCTCAACTACCTTAGCGATCAGGGAAATGCAAATCAAGACAACTTTAAGATACCATCTTACACCTGTCAGAATGGCTAAAATAAAAAAAAAACACCAATGATAGCCTTTGTTGGAGAGGTGGTGGAGAAAGGGGTACACTCATCCATTGCTGGTGGGAATGCAAACTTGTGCAACCACTTTGGAAAGCAGTATGGCGGTTTCTCAGGAAATTCGGGATCAACTTATCCCTGGACCCAGCAGTACCACTCTTGGGAATATACCCAAGAGAGGCCTTATCATACAACAAAAGTATATGCTCTACGATGTTCATAGCAGCATTGTTTGTGATAGCCAGAAACCTGGAAATAACCTAGATGTGCTTCAATGGATGAATGGATGAAGAAAGTATGGAATATATCCATATTAGAGTACTACTCAGCAATAAAAAACAAGGACTTCTTGAATTTTGCATGCTAATGGATGGAAATAGAAAACACTATCCTGAGTGAGGTAAGCCAGACCCAAAAATAGGAACATGGGATGTACTCACTCATATTTGGTTTCTAGCCATAAACCAAGGACATTGAGCCTATAATTAGTGATCCTTGAGAAGCTAATAAGGAGAATCCAAAGAAAAACATATACGCATCCTCCTGAATATTAACCTTCAGCAAGCGATGTAAGTAGACAGAGACAGAGACCCACATTGGAGCACAGGACTGAATTCTCAAGGTCCAAATCAGGAGCAGAAGGAGAGAGAGCACGAGCAAGGAACTCAGGACCTCGAGGGGTGCACCCACACACTGAGACAATGGGGATGTTCTACTGGGAACTCACCAAGACCAGCTGGCCTGGGTCTGGAAAAGCCTGTGATAAAACCGGACTCTCTGAACATAGCGGACAATGAGGACTACTGACAACTCAAGAACAATGGCAATGGGTTTTTGATCCTACTGCACGCACTGGCTTTGTGGGAGCCTAGGCAGTTTGGATGCTCAACTTACTAGACCTGGATGGAGGTGGGGGTTCCTTGGACTTCCCACAGGACAGGGAACTCTGATTGCTTTTTGGGCTGGAGAGGGGACTTAATTGGAGGAGGGGGAGGGAAATGGGAGGCGGTGGCCGGGAAGAGACAGAAATCTTTAATAAATAAATAAATTAATAAAAAAAAGAAAGACTCAAGCTCAACTAATATGTATGTGCTATATAAAGTGTCCACCATGACTATGGATATGTTAAAAGTTTTAATCACTGAAGGACCTCTAGGTTGTTTCCAGGTTCTGGCTATGACAAACAATGCTGCTATGAACATAGTAGAGCATATACTTTTGTTGTATGATAAGGCCTCTCTAGATGCCCTTCAATGGAAGAATGGATGAAGAAAGTATGGAATATATACATATTAGAGTATTACTCAGCAGTAAGAAACAAGGACTTCTTGAATTTTGCATACAAATGGATGGAAATAGAAAACACTATCCTGGGTGAGGTAAGCCAGACACAAAAAGAGGAACATGGGATGTACTCACTCATATTTGGTTTCTAGCCATAAACCAAGGACATTGAGCCTATAATTAGTGATCCTAGAGAAGCTAAATAAGGAGAACCCAAAGTAAAACATATAGGCATCCTCCTGAATATTAACCTTCAGCAAGCGATGAAAGGAGACAGAGACAGAGACCCACATTGGAGCACAGGACTGAATTCTCAAGGTCCAAATCAGGAGCAGAAGGAGAGAGAGCACGAGCAAGGAACTCAGGAACATGAGGGGTGCACCCACACACTGAGACAATGGGGATGTTCTACTGGGAACTCACCAAGACCAGCTGGCCTGGGTCTGGAAAAGCCTGGGATAAAACCGGACTCTCTGAACATAACGGACAATGAGGACTACTGAGAACTCAAGAACAATGGCACTGGGTTTCTGATCCTACTGCACATACTGGCTTTGTGGGAGCCTAGGCAGTTTGGATGCTCAACTTACTAGACCTGGATGGAGGTGGGGGGTTCCTTGGACTTCCCACAGGACAGGGAACCCTGATTGCTTTTCGGGCTGACCGGGGGGGGAGGGACTTATTTAGGGGAGGGGGAGGGAAATGGGAGGCGGTGGCTGGGAAGAGACAGAAATCTTTAATAAATAAATAAATTTAAAAAAAAATGTTTTAATCACTTTTTAAAGAAGTACCAAATGTTTCTTTTTCATATTTCAATCAAGCAATAGTTTCGGCTTGTTCTGAAATCCAATATTGTCTCTTTTGCAATGAAATGCAACAGTTTACTATAATAAACAATGTTTTTAAATAGTCAATTTGAAACTTAGAAAAGGGGCTTGTAGCATGTCCTTGTCACTAAAGTATCTTCCATATAAGTGTGAGGATCTGAGTTCACATTTCAAGCATCTAGATAAAGCCAGATGCCGTAGCTCAAGTCTAAAATCCCAGTACTTGTATTATGAGAAGGATGGAAGACACAGGATGCTTCCTCGAAGCCTGGAGACTAGCAAGCCTAGTGTACAAAATGACAAAGAAGAGGCCCTGATTAAAACAAAGCAGAATGTGAGGACTGATACTTGGGGGTTTTGTCATCCACACACATGCTAGTGTATGCAAGTATATTGATACATACAAGCATGTACAGTTTGAAAAATAATACCATACAGAAAAATATGGTAATTAAAAATTAGACATTATCAGTTGGAAAAATTGCAGAAGCTATCACAAAATTAGAGCTTAAATCAAAGTATTATATACTAGAAAATCTATAATACAAATTCTATAATGCAGGATGAAAATAATGAATGGGAATGAAAAAAAGAGTAAAGTGGAATAAAATGTGCCTCATAAAACAACATATACCAGGGTAGAGTACTATAAAGTTCCATTTTCACAGCTTTGAGAGAAGCTAAAATCTCACTTCTGACTCTCAAGCTCATGAGTAATGTGGTCATTTCAAACTTGCTGTGATAAAAATTTTATAGTATTCCAGTTAAGAACATATGTCAAATAGACAAAGAAGTAAAAATCAAAATGAAATGTGACAAAACACTAAAAAATACCTCTCATCTGACACTACTATTCTGATTTGGGCTGGGAACCAGCCACCAATTTCATTTTGAAAGTTCTCTCTGAGAATCATGAAGCAACATGAATGACCACTCTGATTAACATCAAAGTAAATGCAGGAAAATGATCTACTTTCATCTTGATAGCACAGATGCCCTAAGGAGAAATGCAGAGTCTCAACATGGACCAGAAAAGATCACAATTACTGTGGCAAAAGAACAGAAGTCTAATTTCTGTAGTTAATAAACTGATTTGTTTTTCACAGAAAACGTATGAAAACAAAGCCATTCCTCTTCCAAAGTCCTGTTATAGAATATATTCAGTTTAGAGAAAATGTTATGTATTTATGATGAAGGTCAATATTTTCAGATGGTACAAGTATCTTTTAAATCATGTATTATGGGTAATGACACTGAATTTTTTAATACAGTTCTGAAAGGCCATATCCTTTCTTCTTTTTTGGCTCATATGTGTAAAGTAGCATATAAATAGCATCTAGTTAGTATTCTATTCAGCTTATTAGTATTAATTAGATGCATTTTGCTACTTGGACAATGACAAAACTTCGGGTGGTATTCCAACTCTCACTTCATTTTCTTAACTATAGGACCAGAATCTAATTAATTCTATTATTAATGGTTGTCTAATTTTTAGCTATTATTTTTCATAGCCTGAAGATTTCATAATTCTGTGTGAAAATAAGAACATCTGTCATCAATTAATATGTGTGTATGTACACATTTGTTTTTACAGTAATTGGATATGTGCAATGATACTGCGCCCAGAGATTTAACTCCTTGATTGAAGAGCCCATTGCCAAGCATGGAATCACTAAGATTCCAAATAAAAACAAACAAACAAACAAAAAAAACAAAACAAAAAAATCACCAATTTAGCTATTATTTCTGAACATATACTAAATTGTTTGAAAGTATCTTCTTTCTTGTTAAGAGTTTGAGGTATTTCTTTTTCCTTTCAACACTTGGGGGAATTAAAAATGTCTTCTTATAAACCATTACTCTCTTCGGAAAAAGACTTTCCTCTAGTGCAATTAGTGAAAGGAAAATGCATAGCTCCTTAGAAGACAGATATCCTTATCAACACACTGAAGTGTAATTCATCAGCCATTGATAAAATCATATTCTAGATTTATTTAGGACTGACTCAATTGTTTCCAATAACTCTTTTTTTCTTTTCAAAAAAGGAGGGGAGTAGCTGAAAATACTGATCTAAAATAATGAATGTAACTGAGCAAATGCTGTGTAATTCTGTGGCTGCTTTTGTTGTTTTCAGAAAAGTTCTTAAAAAGGTCTTTTTTTTTTCAAGACAAAGTTTCTCTTATAGACCAGAGCTGGCCTCGAACTCACAGAGATTCACTTCTCTGCCTTCCAAGTGCTGGGATTAAAGGCATGTGCCACCACTGCCTGTCTGAGAGAGGGTTTTATATTGCTCAGACAGGCCTTGAACTTTGTTGAACCACCACACCTGGGGTGAATGTTAAGGTGCATTTATTCAGTTTCAGAACTGCAATTTGCTAGCATTATAAATAACATTAATTTTAGAAAGTGATCATCCAAAGCATTCATTACATAAGACATAATTCATCACTGCAGCCATTACCTATAAACACATCATATCACTTAGACATCTGCACAGGAGCTCCTAGCCTATGGCTCTAACCCTGGGTATTCAGGAATACCTACAGAGAAGGCTTTTAGCTAGAGCTACATGCAGTTTGAAAGTGTGACTAAAAGCTTCATATAGTAAATAAAAAGGAGAAAATTTATGTCTTTGTTCTACAAGCCAATGCAGTAAAAGTAACAGAAACTACCCATCTTGATCCTATTTGCTAGGCTAGAATGATCTAGACATTTCAGAATGGATTGCTTAAAACAACATGCATCTGCCTGCAAAAGAAAAAAAATTAATTTCTCCAGTGGAGTTTCACTGGGTACATTAACCACACTTAAGGGCAAGTCCTATGTCCAGCAGTAGATGGTCAGCCCAGAAAGAACTCACTGGTATTTTTGTAAACTTTTTTTTTATCATTTTGTTTGAGCATTTTTATCTTACTAGTCTTTGTTAGTGTATTTTGGTTCCATTTTTTTTATTTTCATGTGTGGTTTTTTGAGCTTTTTCTGTTTTTTAAAATTTGTTTACTTATTATGTATACAGATTTCTATCTGGATGTCTGCCTGCTGTCTGCCTGCAGGCAGGAAGAGGGCACCAGATCTCATTACGGATCTTTGTGAGCCATCGTTGATGAGAATTGAACTCGGAGCAGCCAGTGTTTTTAACCTCTGAGCCATCTCTCCAGCTCCCACTTTCTCTGTTTTGGTTGTTGTTATTTATTCTGGTTTATTTGCTATTGTGTTTGCCTTTTTTTGTTTTCTAAAATAGAAAGAAGGTATGAAGTTGGGTGGGTGGGAACGTGGGAAAGAGATAGGAACAATTGGGATAGGGGAAAAACAATCAGAATATACTGTATGAAAAAAAAACCAATGAAGATCACAGCATTTTGTATTTCATTAATCAATTTGAGGGGATTTGTGAAGCCTGATGTAATTATCCATTTGTTAAAATGCATTATTCATTTAATTTATCTATGAAATTGACAAACAGTACAAATGTAATGCGCATACTCCCATTTTCTTCTTGTTTAGAAATTGTGGCTTACCTAGTCTGTTTTTCTTTAAAGATGTTTGTATGACACAAGCTTCATTAAATAATTCATTTTAGATTCTTGGCTTTTGCTTAGGAAATAAAGCAAGTATTTTCACTGTGTATAAAAATGAACTGTGTTTCTTCATAACATGACCTGAGCTTTAAGAACATCTTAAGTTTGTGTTGATCAAAACCCAAATGTTTCTAAAGTCCAATTCACAGTATTGATGAAATAGAATGACATTACAATTTTATGTGATCTTAAAATGTTCTGTAGCCACAATGTCTAGGCTAACAACTATTGAGTACATACTTCTGTACATAGAAATGGCCACTTATTGCTGACTAAAATTCCAAATCAAACTTTCTTCAATCTCAAAGTAACACAAATATGGTCATTTCAGTGAATAATAGGAACCCTGGCATCTATTAGTATAATTTGAAAATATAATTTGGACAAGATATCCACTATATCCAAATAATTAGATACTTATGCAAGATCAGAATTGTTTTTTCAAAGATAAACTACAAAAATACCTTCACCCTTAGTTTTCCTGTGCTATTAAACAGCTTGGAATTGCCTGTTGTTAGTGGTATTATTTGTTTTCTTCTTTGGAACTTTATTACAAATTATAACCAGAATATGGTCTCATTTGGCATCCTTTTGAAACTCAGCATGGTTTATTTGCCATTAAAACAACTTATGTCAATCTAATAATGAGAAAGAAACAATCAAAAGCTTTAGAACGATTTGATTGGTAGAAATATTTTTCAAGTTATTTAATATACTGCTCTAATAGAAACTTATTGCCTTGAGGATCTATAATACAAACAGCAGTAATGACAATGGATTTAGCTATCAGTTTAAAAGTCCAAACAGTTGGAAACAAGACAACCTGATGCCTTCAAAACTATGATAAATATAATAAATACTGTTATATGTCTCTCACGTACATGGAAATGGTTGGTGACCCAGATTTGCTTGTGAATATGTCTGCATATATAATTTAAATGATTTTAAAATATTTTGTAGTGTTGTTTCAGCCTAGTCATTTCTGAAGATAAAGTGCATATTATCATTAAGGTCAAAATATCTTATAAAGTGCTTCATGGGAGATAAATAGGAAAGGTCAGGTGGATGTTATTGCCTCCATGATTTTCTTTAATGCATTGGGTAGCCCATAATATAACTTGAACATCATCAATAATATAGAAAAAACAAGTAAAATTTCCTAGCTTAATGAAACAATAGATTATATATTAATGTGTATCTTGGTCCCTTATAACCATTGAAAGAATTTAGAATCTGTTCTGGTTTAATCTTTGAAAGAGTTATTTGCCTATTATTTCCTCTTATTCAGAAAATGACAATATAATGTCTAGGTCAAAATGTTTCTTTAGGAATTAAATGAAAGTTATTATATCTGCTCGACATTTTAATTTGGGTGGGTGGTTAGATAATTAGTTAGATAGATGGATGGATAGATAGATTGATAGATAGATAGATAGATAGATAGATAGATAGATAGATAGATGATAGCTGGACATATAGATTCATGGATGATACATACACACATTAATACACAGATGAGATATATGTACATATGTATGTATATACATGTATACATAGAGAGATATATTGATACATACTTATGTACATACATAGAGGGATACATAGAAAGATATAGAGATATATGAATACATAGATAGAGACAAGACAGAGAGACAGTAAAGAGACATCCTCTAGAGCAATTAATTACTGGATGATATGATAATTGTATTTTTAATTTTGAGAAACCAGCTCAATTTCCAAAATGATTCCTAACTTTCTTTCCTACTAGAGTGTCTAAGTTCTTATCACAAAAGAAAGATATATTGGTGATAAATACACTAATTAGCTTTATTTAATCATCACACAATGTAAAACAGATCAAAATATCACAGTGCACTTCATAAATACACACAATTATTACTTGTCAACTAAAAGTAACTAAATTAAAATAATGAATTAAATAATCCATGCAAATCTGTTATGATAATGCCTGACATTAATAAATGCTAGTTATTAGTATTCATTTGTACTTTCAGTCTTTGAGCTACTTTAGATTTTAGGTTCAATGATTTAATAAACTGTCTTTGTGTTTAGATTAAATTCTATATGAAGATCTGTGTTTTGAGAAAGTGAGCATGTCAGCATTATCAAAATGCCTAGTTGCATGATGATTTTTTTCCTTAATAGGACTATTTTCATGAAGCTAACACTTTTCTACTTATCATAATTCTTTATTGTTTGGGAATCTCACATCATCCACCCTAATTCTGTTCACCTCCTTGTCCCACCATATCATCCCTTTGCTTCTCTATGTTTTCCACCTCTTCAACTCCTCTTCAATCATCCTGGTGCTATTGGGGGCCTTGGTTCACCACATAGTATACCATTCTGTCCAGTCAGCTTTACTAGCAAATGTTCATTGCCTAAGTCATCGGTCTGGTTTCTGCAACTTCATCATCACAGAGCAGCAATCCCTAATTGTTCATTTTTCTAATATGGAAAGTTGTATTCTAGAAATGCCACAGACAATTCAGTGTTGATCTGCTTCTAAGATATGTAGTTATTTTCAATAGAAATAAGATGGGTATGTGGCCATTGAGAACTAAGGAGTTCTGTGTGATCATACAAGACGAGAATATTTTTTCCCATTGAAGAAAACTGTTACTCAAATGCTCTAATCAGTAAATGATAAAATAACTATTCATAGAAAATTGTACAGTAGGTAGAATGACAGTACTGGTTTTTACACAGCTGTTTTGACTTCCTAAATCACTGAGAACTGATTTTTTTTTTACCAACACCATATTAATGAGTTCTTATGAGCGCTATAGCAAGCCCAAAATAATACTCTAAATTTGAAGGCCAATTGCTACAAACCAACAGAGTTTTGACTGCAACTCTGGCCTTTGATTTGGTAAATTGCCAGTTATGGCTATCATTGTTGGAATTAAACTGAATTAGTTTAAACTCTCACCCACTGATTTTTCTGACTTATGTGGTCAATGCAAACAGTTGCATTTAATAGTAGGAAAGCTAAGATAAAAATGTTAAATGCAAGAGTCAATTGCAAGGTCATTATTTTTTTCAAAGTAATGAAAATATAGTACTTGATCCACTGTAAAATTACCAGTTAATGATTCAGTCCTACAGAGTGGCTCTCAAAACTTGTTCAATGTACCCACACTGATTTCAGCAATGATAAAGTATCATTTCAAAGATTAAATAATGACAAGGAGCATAAATTCACATTTTACATGATGTTCCAAAATGAGTTTTAAAAAGCTTTCAGGAGAAATTCTCGGATAAAATAATGAGGAAATCTGTTCAAAGATCAATGACAAATATTTGACAGATTCCTAACAGAAAGAAACAACAGTGAACCATGCTTTTCTAATCAATATAACTAAATCAACATTTTATTAATTTAGAAAAACTTAAGGTTGTTTTCCAAAGCATCAAAACCAATTTTTCAAACAATCATAAATAACAAATTAATAAAATAAATTATCAGGTTGTCATCTAACGATAGAATACTGGAATATGTCATTCTAAAATATGCCACCAAGGCAAAGGTTGGTTTGAGCCAAAAGCAATTCAGAAGGAGCCATTCTCTTATTTGTCTAGATGCTAGACATAAGTTTACAAGGTGTTCTTCCTTTCTACAGGAAAGGACAGTCTGGTTACCAGAGAAAAATGCTCACTCCTTTTGTGCCTGGAGATGACACAAGAATAGTGTACTTAATAAACTGAACCATCTAGCTCCCATCCACCGTACTCTCTCAGGTTTCCTTCTATTTGCCACCATTATAGAGTCAAGCTCCATATACTGTTTCATTCATGGAAAACATGGTTTTCCATAGAAGATAGTATTTAAGTTGTAGCTCTAATGTACCTCTTTGAATTTTGCACAGTTCTAGTAATATTAATGAGCTTTTGTTCTGTTTTGCACTTGTCATCCCAGCTTCGGTTATAAGGTTGCCAGGTAAGAATTAAGACCAAAGAGAAGCATTTATGTTGTTTCCATGATCTGGGTATTACAAATAATGATGCCAATGCCCATCCTCCAAAGAATGGATAAAAAAAATGTAGTACATTTACATGATGGAGTATTACAGAGCGAAAAAATAATGACATCTTGAAATTTTCAGGCAAATGGATTGATCTAGAAAAGACCATACTGAGTGAGGTATCCCAGACCGTGACAGACAAATAAAATATGCACTCACTCATAAGTGGCTTTTGGACATAAAGCAAAAGAAAGCCAGCCTACAATTCACAACAAAGAGAACCCTAAGAGAGACATACATGGATTTAACTAATCTACATGGGAAGTAGAAAAAGACAAGATCTGCTGAGTAAACTGGGAGCATGGGGATCTGGGCAGAAGAGGAGCTGGGAAGAAGTAAAGGGAGTGGAAAATTGTATATAGGTCAATAAAAACAATAAAAAAGAACAGAGAGAAATTTATTTTCTTTTCCTTGACCAAATATGTTTATTGAATTGTTATCCCATAAGTGAAAATATGAAATTCTTCCCCCCAAATTATGAATAGTGTGAACGAATAGCTTCTGTTGTTTCTCATTGCTTGTGTTCTTGTCCAATAATGTCCATTATTTCCAGATTTGGGGAAAATATGTGCTGATTTCTGTGTTTGATCTATTTTGTTTAAGATGGGGTCTTGAGTATGTAGTTCCAGCTCCCCTTAATCACTTTGTGTATCCGGGCCAGCCTTGAACTTAGGATTTCGGGTTTCAGTTTAGCCTCTCAAGTATTACAAGGATTACACTGTCTACTTTATCTAGTCCCGTGCTGAAAACTTAGGTATTTTAACAAAGTTTAAGCCTCCATTTTGTCTTGAGTAAATAGTTATACAAACTGAGGTTGATAACGGCATCAGGTGCAGAATATAAGAGGCTGCAGAGTGTTCGATCTTAAATGGGACTTCCATGTAACATCCCCTCCATTCACAGATTAGGGATCATCAAGAAAGAGGGTCAGATGGGTTTAAGAGCCAGAAGTAGTGGATTAATACAATGGACCTGTTTTCCAGACACAGAGAGGCACTTGTACTTATGACCCCACGGTGGATGTTGTGTCAGCACACACAGACCTGCAAAGGCTGAAAGCAAACTCCCAGTATGGGAATGGGGCACACTGCTCCAACCCAGGCTGAGGAGCTATTCATACTTGATTACAGTCCAGAGAAGAAGAGTTTTCTTTATGGACTTGGCAACTAATAGGTACAAGGTTTGAAGAGTTTTCTTTAAAGATTTGGCAACTAACAGGTACATGGTTTTAAACTTATATACTATTCTTTTTATTATATCTCTTTTCCTAAATGAGGTTCATGAAAATATTTCACACTCTTTTCTTAGATCTTTCGCCATTTAATACTATCTGACTATATAGTACGATGCCATGCTCTTTTAAAACAAGTAGCATATTTCCTGTATCTTTTGGTGCTCTTTTTTGTTTTTTTAAGACAGGGTTTCCCATGTAAAAGCTGAGAATGGTGGCATGTGTCTGTAACTCTAGTGATATTGGGCAGCAGGGAGGGAGTCAGAGGTGACAAATAGCTAAAGTTTATTGGCCAGCCAATGTAGCTGAAGCCATGGGCTTTGAATTCAGTGAAAGACTCTGTCTCAAGAAACTAAAGACTGATTTAAAAACCTAATATTGATCTCTGGAAATCAAAATTCATGTGTGCAGATACTTGTGTGCGCTAATGTGCAAACACATACAAATGCTTATTCGCAGAGATGATATGCTACACACATACACACAGGTAGAAAAGAAAAATCCTAGTTAAGCTTGTTTCTTGCTTTTGTTGTTCTGTGAGTGTTACTATACTTAGCTAATTACTTCATGTTCCCTATAAGTTATATGCAAAAATGTTCTTTATTTTGTATGCATAGAATATAGAAATTTTGTATTCAACTAATTTACTGAGGCATCTCACTGATATTAATTTCTACTAATGTATATATTTTTAATGTTAGGATTTCTTTTTGTCTACGGTAAAAATATCATACATGGTGATTGGAATACTGCTACTTCTCTCTGCAATTATCTTCTGCAGTATTACTGTACTTTATCAGGTTGCTATTTCTAGTATATCTAGAACAATGGTATATAAAAGCAAACACAACTAGAGGATTAATTTGCTTTTTTATTTATAGTATAAAAATATTATCTGTGCCTTCATTCAAAAACGAGATTATTTTTAATCTTTTTTTGTTTATTTATTTATTAAAGATTTCTGTCTCTTCCCCGCCACCGCCTCCCATTTCCCTCCCCCTCCCCCAATCAAGTCCCCTTCCCTCATCAGCCCAAAGAGCAATCAGGGTTCCCTGTCCTGTGGGAAGTCCAAGGAACCCCCACCTCCATCCAGGTCTAGTAAGTTGAGCATCCAAACTGCCTAGGCTCCCACAAAGATAGTGCGTGCAATAGGATCAAAAACCCAGTGCCATTGTTCTTGAGTTCTCAGTAGTCCTCATTGTCCGCTACGTTCAGCGAGTCTGGTTTTATCCCAGGCTTTTTCAGACCCAGGCCAGCTGGCCTTGGTGAGTTACCGATAGAACATCCCCATTGTCTCAGTGTGTGGGTACAGCCCTATCATACAACAAAAGTATATGCTCAACTATGTTCAAAGCAGCATTGTTTGTAATAGCCAGAACCTGGAAACAACCTAGTTGCCCTTCAATGGAAGAATGGATGAAGAAAGTATAATATATATATATATATATATATATATATATATATATATATTAGAGTACTACTCAGCAGTAAAAAAAAAAACAATGACTTCTTGAATTTTGCATGCAAACGGATGGAAATAGAAAACACTATCCTGAGTGAGGTAAGCCAGACCCAAAAAGAGGAACATGGGATGTACTCACTTATAATTGGTTTCTAGCCATAAATAAATAAAGGACATTGAACCTATTTTTAATCTTAAATGTAATACAAATTATACTATGCTAAATTAAAGTGGTCAGGGCTTCTTTTTTATTATGGTGTTTTTTTTAAACATGAAACGTTGATTCATTGTGTCAAAAATTAATACTTCACAGTTGAAAGTAACCAAAAGTCTATGACTACTAGATGATTTGGGGAATAACACACAACATGAAAATAGTTCCTGAAAATAACACAAAAATACACAAGAAAGATGAAATTTAGATAATATATCCAATGCAAGAGTTATGCAGAATTGCTGGTGGAATTAAAATGTGAGCATGGCCTGGCTAACCTCAGTGAGTCAGCAAAGAAAATGACATAAATCTAGGGAAGGTACATATAGGAATAAAAGAGAGATAAAAAGAGGGGGGAAGATAAAGAAGGGAAGAGCAGAGAATAATCAGCATGTTATATATACATGTAAGAGACTGTCAACTAAGGCTAATGAATAAAAATAAATAAAGGAAAAAAAAGTAGAGAACAAGTTCACTCTAAAATTTGACTGCAAATTTTCACTTCTGCTAAATTTGTAACAGCTCTAACTTGAAAACAGCTCAATGTTTTATTAACTAGCAACTGAATGAACAAATTGCCATTCACTTGTAAAATAAAACAGCAATAAATGCCATCAATTATTGAAAAATCTACAAAAACCAAAGAAGAGTGACTGCAGAATTCCAAACAAGATGATGAGTACGTAATTATTTAATACATATTCTTGACTCAATGTCATATTAAATGGTGAGACAAGAGAAGCATACTGTTCTAGATTACTTTTCTATTGCTATGGTAAAACACTGACCAAAAGTATCTTGGAAGGGAAATAATTTATTTCACCTTACATGTCATAGTCCATAAATGAGGGAAGTCAGGTAAGGACCTAAGATAGTAACCAGAAGGCAATATCTGAAATAGAGTCTGTGGAGGAATGTTACTTAGTGGCTTGATACCAGTAGCTTGGTCAGCCTGCTTTCTCATACACTTCCAGTGTGGTACTGTCCACAGTGGACAGCATCCTCCAACATCAATCATTTTTTAAGAAAAATTCCCCTAGGTATGCCCACAGAAAATACAATGGAGGCAATTCATCAGTGGAGGTTCCCCCTTCCTAGGTGATTCCAGTTTGTTGCAAGTTGACACAAACTAACCAGCATACCTACTGACAATATCAATATTTGGAAGAAGGTAACAATGTTGTCTTTCACTAAGACTTTTAAACCTTAACACAATAGGAAAAAAGAGAACACATATGTTAATGTTAAAGCAGTTAATACGTTTTATTCACTGATGACATGATTATAACCATAGAAAATTTGAAATGACTAACAATAAAACACCTCATGAAAACAGTAGAAGCTTTACAATATGAGCTAATATGTATAATCATGTAAGTCACTTTCGTACATGTCAACAGTAAACAAGTGAAATCGGAATTTAAAGATATCAGTATGAGCTACTATAGATACAAATGAAATAAATTAGATATGATTGAGGCAATTAGAAGATTACAGTAAAAGAAAACAAAGAATAAAATAAATGGCCCTTGTTCCATTTCCATGGAAATGTAGACTCAATATTTTCAACATGTTATCTTCAAATTAATGAATAAGCACAGCCCCAGTCAAAAGGCTAATATATTATTCATGGTTTTCAAGTTTATAGAGAGAGAGGGTAAGAGACTCAGAATAGCACACATAATAATGAAAGAAAACAAAGCTGGGAGGCTTACAGGAGTTGACTTAAAGTATTACCATGAAATAATCAAAGCACTGTGATATTGGTAAACAACAGACAGATAGATCAACGTTACAGAATAGGAAGCAAAAAAAAACAGACCTATATGAACAGTTAGCTGATCTTTGACAAAAGGACGACAGCATCAGACTTAAGCAAAAAAATATTGTGCTTGAACAACTGGATATCCTTATTCAAAAAGAAAAATTATCCAGGTGTAGTTTTTTTCAATTTTTACAAAGCATAACTCAAAATGAATCACAGACCTTGTGGTACTTAATTTTAGATGCCAGATTGATGATATTAAGAAACAAATACTTAGAGTCACAGACTTTCCAACAATGAAAAGTATTTGAGTCTGAATGAATTAAGTTGGGAACAATCCTCCCTTTATGTGGGTCAGTCTAATGCAATCACCTGCGAACCAAGTGAGAACACACACAGCAGACTAATTTGCCTGTCTTCCCCAAGAGCTGGGACAACTTGTTCTGATACCTTAGGCTTTTGGGCTATATAGTATTGTAGGTTTTACATAAATGACCTTTTGAACTTTCTGTCTTTTGTTGTTTAACTAAAATTTGAATCATCTTCCCAGACTCCAAGGTCCTCAGAACTAGACTGAGCCTACTATGAAAATAACTTAAAAGCTTAACCACTACCAGCCAATGCTCATGACACTGGAGGTACCCTGAAAGCTACAGGAAGAGGCAGAGAAAGTTAATCATCAAGATCTCCTGTCACTGATATGTCTACAACATATACTGGTGAAATAGTTTTACAAATGTTATAGGAGTAATTAAGCACTGTCTTTTTTTAATTTTTACATTTGAATTTGTTAAACATTAGGTTTTTTTTCTTTTTTTTAATTTATTTATTTATTAAAGATTTTTGTCTCTTCCCCACCACCGCCTCCCATTTCCCTCCCCCTCCCCCAATTAAGTCCCCCCCCTCCTCAGCCCGAAAAGCAATCAGGTTCCCTGTCCTGTGGGAAGTCCAAGGAACCCCCACCTCCATCCAGGTCTAGTAAGTTGAGCATCCAAACTGCCTAGGCTCCCACAAAGCCAGTGCGTGCAGCAGGATCAGAAACCCATTGCCATTGTTCTTGAGTTCTCAGTAGTCCTCATTGTCCACTATGTTCAGAGAGTCCGGTTTTATCCCAAGCTTTTCCAGACCCAGGCCAGCTGGTCTTGGTGAGTTCCCAGTAGAACATCCCCATTGTCTCAGTGTGTGGGTGCACCCCTTGCGGTCCTGAGTTCCTTGCTTTCTGATTGAATTTAAGGCTCAAGCCATGAGATGGAGCCTCTATCTAATACTGCTAAAGTGGCCAAGAACCTGAACTAGACAGCTTATGAAGACAGGGGAATAGAGGAAAACCTAATACTATTATTCTGCTAAAGCAATGGTTCTCACATTCCTAATGCTGCAAAGTTTTAATATAGTTTAGTATGCTGTGGTGACCCTCAACCACAAAATTATTTTCATTCTTACTTCATAACTGTAATATTGCTACTGTTATGAATCATAATGTAAATATCTCCTTTTCTGTTGGTGTTAGGTGACTCTGTGAAAGGGTCTATCGAACCCAAAGGGGTCATAACCCACATGTTGAGAACTGATAAACTATGGGGGCCCACAGAAATGGATCTGTTTCACCTTGACTAAAGGTCAGAGAGTTAATGTTTATTCTTGCTCCTTCAAGGTTATAGAGAGTAGATGTAACTTAGGGTGTGACTACTAACAAAGATATCTTGACCTAAGGTCAAGTATTTGATGTTTTGAGTATTAAGATGGCAATCACTTTGTCTGTTCCTTGTATTGTGATAAAAAATGTCCTTTGCTTTATTCACATTTTTTTGGATTGGGATATTTAAAGATCACAAGAAATAAATATGGGCAGATTTCAGCATTCACTGAGATGCAGTCCAGCAGTATCCTATGTCTCTGTATTTCTTTTGTATCTCTGTTTATTCTGCCTAACATTTCTTTTCCACAAGCCCCTACCTTGGAATGTATGAACCCATTGAGGTTGGACGCTGACAGATGTCGCCCCAATGTGTGACTAGGACAGTAAAGCAAAGAAACGATCCCTAATGACACACTGCTCTACTCATAGTTCAGTATCTCTGTTTGCCCTTATATCAGAAAAGTTTTTTCTTGCCGTAAATGGAAATTAAACACGGACATCCACAATTGGAAAATATGAAGTGAGAGACTCAGTCCAAAATGAGATATCTTTATTAAAACCCTCCCCATCATGATTAAGGCATCTATGTGGAAGAGGAAGCAGATATGGTATAAAAGCCAGAGATTGTGATTGACTCCAAGGAAACAATGCCCTTGAGACATAGCAGGATTGAAGCAAATATGAATTCAGAGAGACTGTGGCAACACACAAGACCTGTAAAGGTTCAAGGAAGAACAGATCCCAACATTGAAAGAAGGAACTGGACTTAGTTTCCAACCCAACCATTAAGCTATCTGCAATTAATACTCACTAGTAAAAGAAATCATTTTTTTTCTATATAGATTTACAGGGTATTTTAACCAAATGACAGGGCAGGGCAGACCCCAAAACAAGAAGTAGTTGGCCATCACCAAATGAACTCAATAGTATTGTTTGCCCCCCTCTTTTTGTCTTTTGTTTATTTATTTTGATTTTCATTTTTTATGGTTTTGTGGGGCTTTTGCCTGTGTGATTCTGTTTATATTAGTTTTGTTTTTGCTTTATGTATTTTAAAGAGAGAAAAGAAAAAAGCCATAAAGTTGAGTGTTTGGGGAAAAACTAAAGGAGCAAGGGGAAAAACATGATTAAATATATTGCATGAAAACTTCTTTCAATAAAAGATAGAACACCTGAGATGTAGCAGTTACAAAGCAGATTACATGGTGTTGTATAATTTACACATATTTGTGTTAAAATATGCTTTCTTCTTCTCTGTTGCTTTTCCTTCTTTTTTACCTAGAGTCTCACCACCTGGCTCCAACTGACCTGGAAATTGCTATGTAGACCAGATTGACCTCAAACTCAAAGGTACACCTGTCTCTGCCTCCCAAGGGTTGGAACTGAAAGTATATGCCACTTTACCTACCAAAACATTTTGAATAAATATAAATGGTTATTTAAGAAAGATAATAGTGTCATACATATTTAAAATACTCACTTTATGACATAGAAGGTATGAGTGACTTTGAAACAGCTCTTTGAAAACCTACACTTGATGAATCATATAGATTGACATAACTGCTTTTCTTTTGGAACGAAAACAATTCTCACTCACTCTCATTACTGCTAGCTAAAAATAAGCCTTGGAATGTCCTCACTAGCACTTCAAATTAAGGAATCTACTAGTCTCCTTTCATCAATGAGTCACAATTTTGTCATTTTTCCCTAAAACAGAATTTGGGTAGTGAAATCTAGTTTAAATTAGGCCAAGAATAAGCAAAGCCATTCTTCAAACCACAGGCTGCATTTGGCTACCAAAAACTTCACAAAACTGGCCTCTCCCTACTTTGTGAGATATTTCTATGCGTGAATTTATAACCGTGGGTTGTGGTTCTGGCAAATTCAATCATAATTTTATAGAGCATCGAGGAAGTCAAGGAACTCTTCACAAGGTAAAAATAAAACCAATAATAAACTGCTCAATAAGCAGAGTACACTGGAAGGACCACGGATTGTCCCTGAATGAGATGATACTGCTGCCACGAAGTAAAAAAAAAAATAGTTGACAAGAATCATATTGTTATAGATTAGATAATTTTAGTGACAGAATAAGTCAAATTAAATCAATATTGATAATAAGTTGAACTTTTTTCCACACCTTTTGCATAAGTATTTTAATTTTTCTACTCATCTTTTATGTACTCATGGAAAGAAAGCAACAAAAGAGACCTGAAACTCAAACAAGTGTAGGGTTTTCAGCCAACCAGAAACACGAGGAAAGGCCCTTCCCTCTGAGGACTCACTAGTTTCTCAGTGGCATTTCTTTAAACATCTTCTGTAGAGCTGATTAAATAACTCAGATTTAATGACTATGGTTTTCAAAGCATGGTTCTTAGACATGCTCTATCAGAATCACCTAGAAATTTGCTAGAAATGCAAATGCCTAGACTTGCTACCATACTGGAATTGGAAATCCTATCTGTGAATTCCAGGAATCCACCCTATAAAATACTCTTGGAATGACTCATACGTTGCATTATTCTGAAGTGTGTATTTTATCAAATATATCTATGTAGCATATATATCCCACTTGCCCCTTTATTGTACATGCATGCACATATTTCTTACATGGAAACTGAAGGCTTCCAACTAAATTTTTCATTTAGTGCTGAGCAGGTGGTGGTGGCACAGGCCTTTAATCCAAGCACTCAGGAAGCAGAGACAGGCAGAACTCTGTGAGTTCAAGGCCAGACTGGACTATAAGAGCTAGTTTCAGGATAGACTCCAAAGCTACAATGAAACGCTGCATCAAAAAACAAAACAAACAAACAAACAAAAAATGCCTCAATAATCCATCAGGCCTTAGTGCTTTAAAACTTCTGTGATTTTGTTTCACCCAAAATAATATAAAATGGTTGGCCATATAAACTTTCATCATCACCACTAACCTGAAAAGTTTTAATCATTATACCTTTCTACATACACTTCCATCTGCCTTCATTTCTTTTCCTTTTGCTTCTGCACGCACAATGTCAAGTGTAACTTTAATTTCCAAAGTCACCCACCTCTCGAAGCAATTCATGTGTACCCCCACAGTACTTCTACTATATTAAAAATAAACTACTCCTTTTAACCATTTCTTCAGTTATTATTAGTTATTATCAATTAATTATTATTAATTATTAACTAGAATCATCTCTTGCTTAATGGCAACTCTTAAAGGAAGCCCATCTTATATTATTATACCTTTATCAGTATAAGATACTAGGCCAGGCACACATAGATGGTACTCAATTAAGGATTATTTTAGCAACTATATACTTCTGGAGACATAGGTGCCAACTATCCTATACAAAATGAAAATAAATAACAAAAGTGAACTTGTCTTATTTTTTATAATTTAAATGTTTATTTATTGTGTTTGGATATGTTTATTTATATGTGCATGTGTTTCAATACACACATTGCACAGGCACATAACGTAAGAGGAAAGAGACAACTTGCAATAGTTATCTTCTTTTACTGTGGGGGATATGGTGATTCAATTCAGGTCATCCAGCCTGGCAACAAATGCTTTAACCCACTGAGGAATCTTCACCATGTCCAATTTTGTGTTTCTCAATTAGAAAGCTATATATGGCCCCAAGGAAGAATAAACACAATAAACAATACATTTACCCATCAGCTGTAAGTAGTATGTTTTTTTCCCACTTTGTTGGCAATAATATTGCTAATTGGTCAATAATTACATTTTCAAGTTAAATGGGCTTACCACTGATACCACTACATACTATACAGAAATAGCAACTGCCAATTTCAAATCTCTATTAAGATACTTCGGTTGTCAAGAGACCTGACCCTAGAGGGGCTCCCAGGTGCCCAAGCTGAGGTCCCCAGTAAGTTCCTTGGGCAGTTGAGAATAGGGAACCTGAAATGACCCTATCCTTGAGCAATACTGACGAATATCTTGCATATCATCATAGAACCTTCATCTGGTGATGGATGGAGATAGAGACAGAGACCCACACTGGAGCACTGGACTGAGCTCCCAAAGTCCCAATGAGGAGCAGAAGGAGGGAGAACATGAGCAAAGAAGTCGGGACCACGAGGGATGCACCCACCCACTGAGACAGTGGAGCTGATCTATTGAGAGCTCACCAAGACCGGCTGGACTGTGACTGAAAAAGCATGGGATAAAACTGGACTCTCTGAACATGGCGAACAATGAGAGCTGATGAGACGCAAAGGACAATGGCACGGGGGTTTGATCCTACGTAATGTGATGGCTTTGTGGGAGCCCAGCCAGTTTGGATGTTCACCTTCCTAGATATGGACGGAGGTGGGAGGTCCTAGGTCTTACCACAGGGCAGAAAACCCTGACAGCTCTTTGGACTGGAGAGGGAGGGGGAAAGGAGTGGGGGGAGGGGGAGAAGGGTGGGAGGAGAGGGAGAAGGGTGGGAGGAGGGGGCGTAAGGGGGGAGGAGGGGGAGGGAAATGGGAGGCTGGGAGGAGGAGGAAACTTGTTTTTTTTTTTTCTCCTTTTCTCAATAAAAAAAGAAAAAAAAAGATACTTCGGGACGTATAACACAGAAAGTAAAATTTATGCCCCTTTTACAATTAACTAAAGTATTGAGATCACAGTAAAAGTCAGTTAAATGATAACAAAAATACTTCTAAGAAAGATTAGACTTTCAGTGAAAACAGTGAGACCTATAAAATTCTATTTTATTTAATTAACTGAATTAACTTTCTGGTTTGTTATCTGCATTGCAAAAAAAATGAGACTTAGGAACATACAAAAGGGAATGGTTCTCAGTGAACTGAACCATTAACACAATATCTAGATTCAAAATCTGGACACATTCTCCAAGTGTTCATAACAATAAGTACTGCAGTTGTGGGCTCTGCACACACAAAAGCCCAATTTTGAATTTATCATAAAACTCATATTAATTAATAAAATAATCTCACATACAATAACTTGTTGGGGACTATTAGAAATCAGATGTAATATTCACATAAAAATATTTGGCTTGAGTTATTTAACTGAAAACTACATTACTTCTCTCATCAAACACTAGCATGGAAAAATGATATCACTCTATTGATATTAATTTGAATATATTGAAATTCAAACACATGTACTCGACAGAAAAGCCTTATGAAGAATATTTGTGTCTTGGTAATAGTTAAATAATGAAAAGTGGGTCAAAGTAGTAGTTACAAGCATTCAATATCTTCTTTAAAATGTTTTCAATGTCTTCTAACCATGTTCTCAGTTTTCATTGATCTTACTATTTTTATAATGCATTAAGAAAAGTGCAATGTTGCAATAATAGAGAAGATATCAGAAAAACAGATTATGTGGAAGTATCATGGATTTCAGGAGTCTAGTTCTTGGTTTGTTCTTCCTAGCAACAAACGTTCAACAAGCCACCTAATTGTTCACTTTTCTTTGCTTTAGTATTCATCTCATTAGGTCACTGGAAAAGTTCACCACAAAAATATAACTCTCAGTATCATTTATATGGAGCTATCCAGAAATAAAATGTTCTGAATTCTCAGAATTTCTGCTTCCTGTACCAATACTATTCACCCTAAAACACTGGACCATATTCAAGTATTGCCAAAGCCTGGTACACATTTTAGTATCCTTCATCTTCTCTTAAGATCTGATTTTTCTCAATAACGAAGAATAGGAAGAAACAGGAAGCTAGGGGCAGAAAAGCTAGTTTATAACTTAGGTAATCATTGCACGACACAACAACTCTGCCCTAGTAATTCTACCAACTTAGGTATTGTAAATGAGGGTGCAGTGAAACCACTGAACTGGACCACTCTGTGGGTGGAAAATAGGGTTTCCTGGAAGAAATCAAATTGTTGGTCTGCCTACAAGAATAGAGTGTTGCAGCTTGTTGGAAAAGTGAGTGGATTTTATATGACTGTCAGCAAGATGGGGATCATTGAGCTGAAACAGTCTGTTAGGATTAGTCAGGAACTAGATGCCCCTGCCCCACATAGCTGAGTAATGGGAGCAGATAAGGGGGGTATTGGTTTTTCTGGTAAACAGAAACCAGCCTTGAGAAACTCTGAGGAATGCTGAGTTTAGGCTTCTGTTTACCCAATCAATCCTTCCTGGATTACACTCACGTCATCATTTACGGTATTATCAGCAGCACTACTGTTTGGGGGGCCCACTTTGGACCTAAGAAATATTTTGTATAGCACTTATATGTAGATTTACTGATCATATATTTTGAACTCATTCAAACTTAGTGTTTGGGCAACATATAATAAATACATGGGGCACAGATTGGTACACAGAGGATAGCAAGATAATAAAACATAAATAACTATTCAATTTTACCTATTTTATGACAAGAAAATATATAAAACCCAGCAAAAGAGATGATAACACATCTAAGCAACTCTCAATTAAAACTGCTAACTATGAAAATCTAGGTTCAGAGAGTTTCAATCTCTTTCATCAAAACGTTTGGGATCAAAAGTATTTCAAAGTTCTCAATTTTTACCATTCTGGAATGTTTCTATAGATCCTACTGGTTGACAATTTCACATCTAAAAATTTGAAATGAAAGTCTCCAAAGCCCAAGAAATATTTTGAATGTCATCTCAGGGATCAGGAGCACCTGCCTCTGGAAGTGTTATAAATTTTCCCAATGTAAACAAGGAAAGAAAGGCTGTCAGGTCAGCCAGACAAAAGAGTGATTTGATGACCTTACTCAAAGAGTGTGGAACCTCCAGTGTGAACTTCAGCACCCTGTTCTGACACAGTATGTGTTAAAACATCCCTGCAAAATGTCTGTCTAAAACAGACACCAAGGACTTAGTTTTCAACCACAGCAAAACCTTTTGTTCCTGAGCAAAATATTGCATGTGGATCAGATGTGTAGACACGATCGTTTGAACTTACGCATATTTCCTGTGAGAAGAATAAATAAGAGGACAGTATTGTTTTGAGCTCTGTTAGAAATGGAAGCAAGGAGAACAATGCAAAGTGCTTTTCCAATTTGGGGTGGGACTAAAAGTGGAAGAGATACTAACTGTTGTAGTTAAAGAAACAAATAAGTAGAATTCACTACACAGTATGATGTAGAACTAAAATTTATGCTTATTTTATGAGCATGACAAAATTATGAGGATAATGATTACAATTTAAATGTCATGTTTTCCCGAGGGCAAGATGATAGCATTGGAAAAATAAAGTAAATACATGGGCGAGGTCAGTACATAAATCACATAAATATAATTCTTTCAATTCAGAAAATTGTTCCAGCAATAAGAAAGTGGCACCATTTCTGTTTTATTATTTACAATGTTCTTTTCGTATATGTTTTATTTTTAGTAGATGTGAAGTTATAAAGAATATAATATTAATGAAGTTTAAATTGTATGTATTTCTCTTGAATATCAGTTGCGCATAAAATTTTGCCTCAGCACATCATGTGAAAGCCCCGTTGTAGATTGTCAATATAAATTTTAGTAAATAGTTGTGTTTTTTGAGGGAATATATGATACACAAAAATGTGGATGTCAATTTGTGAAGTCAGTTCTGACCTTCTACCTTCACGTGGGATCTGAGGATTGATTGCATTGGCTTAAGCTCGTGCCCTTAGACAACAGCTCATTTATCTACTGAACCTTCTTAACCATGCCAATATTCACAATCTTCATGTTATTTTTAATGTGTCATGCCCTCCATACTGGCTAGAAGGTAAATCATGAAGCATCTCCATGGGAACCGTGTTAAGTCAGTGAATGCTACTTCACCATATTGTTACCCTGGTAAGATGAATCATATCTTTTTAGTGTAGACATCCATGTCAGCAATTATGATATAAATGTGTTATCGTTCCACAGGCTGTTAAATATTTATAGACAAAAATAATTATATACACCCAGCTTGTGTTAGTGAAAAGTAAAGGTGCATATTAAACCTGGAAAAACCAAACAGAAAGATGTAACGAAAACATACATATCATGACAGCCATTATACACAGTGAAAAACCAAAATTATTATGTAACTCATTGGGAGATAACCATTATATTTTACAATTGACCTAATAATAAACATTTTTTATTCCCATATTTTTGTCCTCACATGCATAAAAGCATATATTGTGAAAAATTGCATTTGGTGATGACATTAAATCTGTGCTTTCTTTTTATAAGCCTAGGTAAATGAACACATTTTTTATAATATAAATTATATTTGTCATGGGTAAACACCAGACATTTCTTTGGGATTATAACATATCTACAAATTACACGGGAAGAATATTTACCTTGAATTAATCTTATCTTGAAATGGCTTTGTGTTTCTGTTAAGATAAATATTGTTTGCTTATCTATATAGAATGGATGCGATAAATGACATTCTAGTAGAAATTTTTGGAATCGAAGGTTAATATAAGAGCTATTTAGAAAAAGAGATAGGACTTAGTTTAAAATTGTACTGAAGAAGTGGAAAATATGTGGGATGTACCGCAAACACATATCTGGCTTCTAGTGACACCAAAATGATAAAGATATCTTTGACCACATGTATTTCTTTAAAACAGCCTGTCTGTGGCTTTACAAAGTAACAAAGATATACTTTGTTATGACTCTAAAATTTACTAATATCCCATAAATGTACTTCTATGCCTTAGTGATGAAACTTTGCATCTCTATTCATTGTATCGCTGTATATTTACAGGACTGTATTTAATTTAACACACAGGAAACAATTATTTTCCATTTTTTGTTTTCAAACTATCCATCGGCTAATTTTTTATTTATTTATTTTTTCTATTTTTTAAAACTTACCATAGAACTAATTATCTGTAGTAATGAGCAATAGTATCTGGTCATTTAGGATACTAATATTTAACACTGAGATTACAGGAAAAATATGTATTCTTGAATAGACTCATATTTTATCCATTTGTTAAAAGTATTCCTCTAGGTTAGAAAACTGCTTTCTTAAATAACTCACATGATATTTCCATTTCTCTATCAGCATTTAGGATCAAGCACTCAAACACATGAGACTATGGGGCACATATCTATTTAGACTACCACATTATACTTCCTGGTCCGCATATGCTTGTAGCCATATCACGCATTTAGTCCAACTTCAAAAGTCCCCATAGTCTATCACAGTCTCTACAATGTTTAAAAGACAAAAGTTCAAAGTTTTTTTCTGAGATTCAAGAAATCACTTAACTGTAATCCTCCATGAAATCAAAATTAAAAAAGAACAGATCACATATTTCCAATATATGATGACACTATATATATATACATTTATATATATATATATACATATATATATATGTATATATATATATATATATATATATATTTCCAGAACATAGAGAAGGGAGCACATTGTGGGAGTACTGGATGCATCAAAGTAGGAGGCCAAAAACCAAGTGAGCAAACTCTAAAATCTGCATACCCATATCTGATGTCAAAGTGCTCGTCAAATCTATAGCTCCTTTCAGCTATGTTGACTGCCACACACTTCTTTGTCTTTTGCTGTTTATATTCCCTGTTAACAGCTTTCCTCTGCAGGTATCTCATGACTCTGGTAACTCCAACATCTTGGTTTCTCAAAGGCAATCCAAGCTTCAGTTTCACAGTTTCATGCAATAGACTCTGGGCCTCCACTCAGGGTTAACCCTGACACATTTCTGGCTGCATCAGCTTTCCTTAGTCACAGAGGAAGATTCAATACCCCTTTTCTTGTATCTTTGATTCTAAAGCCATACCAATGTGGCTGAAGTTGCCAAGTCCTGCTACATTTGGGGATGGAGCATGGACCGCTTGCTAATTACATCTTCATCAGCTTTCTGTTTTCAATGGCTTCTTCACTGCCTTAAGTGTCTGATTATTGATCCTAAAACAGGATCAATGGACCAGACTGGCCTCCTGCCTCTGTAGTGCTGGGATTGAAAGAGTGCACCACCATACCTGGATATAAGCTTATCTTAATTCCTTCCCACTCGTTGGAAGTTTAACTGGGTAGGTTCTTGCCCTAAGATCACTACTACCTTTATTCTATTTCTTGATATGGTATCTCCTTGGACACAGGACTTAGCTCTATTCTACTTCCTGGTGCTCCTTTTCTCCTCAAATTGCAAATTTTGTATTTTCCCTTGCTCAGCTTGCATCTTTCCATTATAGATCACTACTAACCACACAACAAAGTCAATACTAGGTTGTTTTGAGATTTCCTCTACCAATGGAATTAATACAAATCTCTTCACTTTAGCCTCATGCAGACTTTTTGGAGAAGGGCAAATAGCAGCCACCTTTTTTCCCAAAATATCACAAGAAAAGTTTCTAGGCCAAATATTAAAATTCTTTTCCTATGACACATCTTAAGTCAGGCCCCCATAGTTCAAATAACCCTCTACATCTCTGCCTTCCATGTTTAGTATTGCATTTGCATTTCACTTAGTTAAAAAACTTGGTCTTTTAAAACACATATTCTAATTTATATTTCTTTCCTAAAGTTCTGTAATGGAATTTAATTAACTGTTAATTTAGTGAGAACATTTTAAGAACCATCAGTGCAAACTCAAGAACTTGCTTCTCTTCCTACATGATCAAGTGAAGTTTTCAATGTTTTGCTTTTAAATACCATAATGATACTTGAAAGCATTTTGTAAAAGCAAGAAAAGAAATTTTGGTCTTTTACTTTCTATTACATTATGTCGGTTCTAACACTAAACTGTTTACAAGAGGAGAAAGATCCATGGAGAGGGTAGGCCATATTTATTAACAGTGGCAATGCAATCTACTAAAAGTTTTCGCTTAAGAATCTTCCATATCTTCTTAATAAAATGTAAAGCGTCCATTATCAGAGTTTTGTCACTCCTAAAACATTTTCATACAGAGATCTTTCTATATGCCCATTTTCTGAGTTTGGTGTATTAAATAGACCCTTGGGATTTATGTACTTACATATACATGATGGAAGGTAAGAAAACTAAATAAAACCATTTGGTTTATTTGCTCAAATCTAGTATGATTAAATCTAAATTCAAGTTTTCTACTCTTGACATTTAAATAGACCCCTTTAAATTGCACTTAAAATGCTTCTTTTTATGGTTAGAATCTTCCTTGGTGTTTATGTGTATAATTATCTGGGGTTACACTATGAATTATGATATAAATTGAGGCATAAATTAATTAGGGTATATATTTATGGCTATAGAAAAAGTGATAATTTATTATTTTATATAATTTTAAAATATGTTCTAGTTACAGACACTTAATAATCCAAAATTCAGCTATTTTAGCTTTTGTTAAATAAGTAAGAAGACAAAATATAAGTTTTATCAACAATAAGGTTCCTCATGCATTTTAATATTTGAAATAGAAAAGATAATTGACAGAATTTACTGTAATGACTTGCTGATATAAAAATCAAACAGATATCATTTGTAAATTAAATCACATCTCTTTATCATATGCTCTCCTGCATTTTACTGAATCAAAACAAAGTGTAACATATGCAGATTTAAACAGTCAAAACTTGAAACATAAGAAAAATAATATGAACATTTGAAATATTTACTTTCAGAACACATATTAAAAGTTCAACAAATATTTCATTTTCAAATAAATATAACATAAAATTCTTACCTTAGAAAATTGTGCATTTATCCATTTTGTGAATGTTTTCTTTTGAACATCTTCTCTTTCATCTATTTTGTAAAATAAACAAAATTAAAAGTTAAAACTAACTATAGGTATATTTTGCAACCAAAATAACTTTCAAGTAACACATACTAATTTTATTTTAAATTTAGTGTTAATGTCATTCATAAATGAAGTTGAATTAAGTGATGTTGGTATTGGGTATTTGATGGAAAAGTATATCTAAAATTAATTGATGTGGTCAGGTCCATAGTCTTTCAAATACAACAGCATTGACTAAATCAGTCTCATTGAATAAATGGGATATTATTCATCCCTTAATATTCTAGTCATGCTAGTGAAATTAAAGGAAACTATTTGGTAGTATTTATTTAGCAAATATAACACTGGGCCTTTCCATGTACTTTCTTTCCCATTTATGAATAAAGGATTATTTATTCATTCACAACCACTAAATCCTCTAATACAGAAAAAAAAAAAACTTCATATTACAAAGGCTCTTTAACTACCAGGAGCATGGCTTACTTACCTTTGTATTTTATTTTCTACACAAACTAAGAACTCAGAAAACATTATTTGACAAACATAAATGACTTAAGGGAGGGCCAATCCTACAAGGCTAAAATTTCTTATGTTTCATTGTGTTTAAAGTAAGGAATTGTAAAAGCAAATGGCAGTTCTTGGCTTGTAAATGAAAACTCAGAGGGAAAATTTCTACAGATTTATATCAAGGGATTAGGTTGAGAAATTATAAAGAAACAGGTTTATAAAAGCCATCATTACAGAATTATTTGCTTTTCTAAGCTTGAAATTACTATTGAGTTAAATTGAGAGAAAAAAATTCCATCTTCATTACTAAAATATTTTCTTCAATGTTTGGTATTAGTTAATAGTCAATAACCAGTATATCTATATAATATGTAAGAACTAAATATTTCAGATATTATTTACTTATGTTATAGGTCAAAATAATTGTTATGAAAATACCTCAAAGTGTACACATTTCTTCTCATAAAATTTTCAATAGTAAACTTCCATTCATTTCTTCAAATATTTAGAATATTGCAAAGATTTTTTTTTCATAACAAATGCATTCATATACTAAAATAATAGCTATCTTTAAATTGAAATACAGATGCACAACAAAGCTTTTATACTTATATGTAAAATAGCAGCAGATAGCTCTTGAGGGGAAAATTTTATTTTCCTTCATAAAATACATTCTTACTTAACTATGTTATTCCCATAGGCTACTATACATATGGTCAATTTCAGCATTATCCATATGATAACACACAAATCAGAAATAAACAATGTGGATACCTCTCTTTTGTTGACATATTTGAATAAATTAGAGTGATATTTTCAAACCTAACAATTCCTATCACCACCAATTATATACCATTCCTTGAAAATCAAGAAAATAAGAAATGGAATATTTTAAATGCCAGATTTTAATTGGCTTGGCGTGAAAGTCTAAACAAATATCTCTCAGTGTTATATAGAGCTATTCCTCCCTAAAAGTAAATGAACTTATTTGAAATTCCAATTTCTTTTTTCATTCAAATCCATGAGTATTCTATGCCACATACCAGAGAGAAGATGAGTATGCTATATAGTGAATATATTTTGTCCACAACAAAAATCATGTTGGAGCTTAATACATCTTGTGGCTATATTTGGAATTGAGATTTAAGGGGGAGGTGATTAAAGAAAGTTACAGAGACTGCCCGAATTGACCAATGCCATCTAATCGGTGTGGGTTCTTGCTCTCACAGAACTAGGTTAACAACCAAATATGTCATTAAGAGCTGGCTTTCCATGGTTCTTATTCACGCTAGAGAAACAGATGTCACTAGAAGATCAAAGAAACGATTTTGTCCTAGTACACATTGGTGAGCCAGTAAGTTTTAGAGGGTTAATTACATGAACATTAGAAATTGAAAGGAAGCTAGCTAGCTGTACCACCGAGAAGTTGTCTAAACAATTTATGGTAGCTTCCTCAGTAAGAGTCACAGCTGCATTGTAATAAGCTGTACCACTAAAGAGTCCGTTGCACGATTTATGGGGAACCACACCACTGAAGTGTTTCCATAAGCAATCATTTTTTTACCTCTTCTGTAACATCTAGAAGTGAGAGAACCTCTGATATATCCATAGAAGAAGGTTCAATAGCTCAGTGAGCCTTTATAACCCTTCCATGTGAGAAGATGAACGCACCCCCCAAAATAACCCATTTCCAACTATAGCCACATGAATGTATTATGTTCCAACATAAATTTTGTTGCTCACTAAATATATTTTATACACAAAAGACACATTTTCTCTTTGCTGTATGACTACTATGCTGTTAAGATCTTATAGCACTGATTACAAAAACAGTGATTGGTTGAGCAATGATGATGCCCCAAAGAAGCAGCAATTCATCAATGATAAAAAAGGTTACTCCTTCTATGTGCAATCTCGGAAAGTACCTGTTAGGCCTTTGCATTTCTGCAATGGATCCTTCACCAGAAGCTAAAAGAATCTAGAAACTTGATGAACTTTTAGAAGCATGAGTAAAAATAAATGTCCTTCTGAATAACTAGCCTAATCCCATACATTTTGTTATAGCAATAGAAAATGTACCAAAAGTACACAAGAACACTCAGATGTTTTAAAACATAACAAATGATCTCTAAAATATGTCATTTGATGATAGTTATGCCAAAGGCTTTTAGGTGAAAATAGAATTGTGATTTCATTTTCAATTAATTTCCAACTCCATATACAAAGCACTGGAGTCAGCACAGAAACCTTGACATTATGAGCAAAATGTTATGTACCTACTGTAAAAATAGCAGTAAGTGTGAGGTTCAACATACAAACATCTTCAGGAAATATCCTGTTTCAATTATCATCTTTTGTAGCAGAAAAATATATCTGCAATGAATTTCTTGCAAATGGTTTACTTTGGAATTGTAGCTTTTTCAATGTGATAAATATTATAATTCATTTTGTTATAACTACAAAATGTGAATGATTATTAGTGTCTTATTGCTCAATAACTGTTTTTAATAATATTTCAATCAATTTGCATGCTATTTAATACTTTTACATTGGAAGATAAATTCTGAATGAATAAAGCTGGTATTATAAAAAATCAATTAGACAATGATCATTTGAATCAAAGTCCATAGTTGATGGAGGAGGGTCATCTGTCTATTGGTTAATTAATAAAGAAAACTGCTTGGCTGATAGGTAAAGAACATAGGTAGGCAGAGTAGACAGAACAGAGTGCTGGGAGATGGGCGATGGTGGCGCAGGCCTTTAATCCCAGCACTCGGGAGGCAGAGGCAGGCGGATCTCTGTGAGTTGGAGAGACCAGCCTGGTCTACAGAGCTAGTTCCTGGACAGGCTCCAAAGCCACAGAGAAACCCTGTCTCAAAAAAAAAAAGAAAAGAAAAGAAAAGAAGAACAGAATGCAGTCGCCATAGCTCTCCTCTCAGAGATGGACACAGGTTAGAACCTTTCTGGTAAGCTACCACCTCGTGGTGCTACACACAATATTAGAGATGGGTTAATCAAGATGTGAGAATTAGCCGGTAAGAGGCTAGAGCTAATGGGACAAGCAGTGTTTAAAAGAATACAGTTTCCCTGTAATTATTTCGGGGCATAATCTAGCCAGGCAGCCGGGAGCTGGGGCCGGCAGGAACACAGCCTGCCGCTCCTACTACACATGGTTTTCATTTTGACTAGATATACCTTTTTAACATAATTTGTTAGCAAATTGTAAAGAATAGTTTGTAATAATCAAAGAAAAAAAATTGAACAGATGCACACTAATTCAAAACAATCACAAGTTAGATACTCAATTTAAGCTACCCAAACTTCTATGCATGTTGTAGTTGCATGAAAGCATCCTGAATTTTTATAATATACAATTTTAAAATTATTAGATTATTGCCATATTGTCTATAATAAAAATGTAAAATCAGGAACAAAGCAAATGTGAAGATAATTAAGTAAAATATGTTATTGAAAAGTAATTGTGCACATTCCTGCTCAGTCATTTCAAATAACAATTTTTTTTCTCATTTTTCTTTTGAGAGTTTTATAACTAGCTTCCTCTCACTCATAAATATATTTCTGAGCATATTAATTTGAGAGGCAAAGAAGAAAATCTCTCTTAAAAAATTTACTTGAGTACTGTTCTCTGGGGATGTCAGAGAGTGAAGAACTACTACTTCATAAATTGCTAAAAGTGATCAATATTTTATTTTATTCTCTCTATGGGAAAATTTCACATAAAAGTATCTTCCTACCATGACATAAAACATGTACATCTTCTCACAATTAAACACTTCTAGTAGTCATTTTTATTCAATATATCTAGCATTTTGTATCTTCTGAGATTAGTGCATCAACCTTTAACCTGTTATTAACTTTTATATTCTTGAAAACCTCAGGAATATAAATGTCGGATAGATTCAATGTAATATTCATGATTCACAAGAAAAATTACTGCAGGAAAGTGTTACTAAGAGGCACACTGAAAGAGCATTAGGTGTGGAGACCTACCTTCCATTTCTACTAAAAGATAGTCTAGAATTTTGGCCTTGTATTTACGAGTCCTCACTCTGTTTTCCTTTGAAATAAGGACATTATTTTTTATATCATCGACCCATTGCTGTAACTTTGTGTAATGATTCGTGTATTTAATTCTATGAGAGTCATATACAGAATGTACATAATTCTTCAGTAGTTTTTGAGAATACAAATGACAGTCAATCTTTGTCAAAGTTCACAACCTAATAGAAACTATAAATAAATGAAGTGTTTACAAGAGCAAGAATTGATAATTCTGAGAAATTAACGGGGGTACAGAGAAAAGGATATTGAGCTACTCGTGCACTGGAAGAGGCATTGTAGACAAGGAGACATTCAATTTGAGTCTCGCTGAATGTGTGAAAACACAAAAGAAAATGTTAGGGAGAAAATGATGAATTTTGGTAAGTGGAAAACAAAGAAGAGAACCGTAAGAAATCAAAAGTCATGCTCTTCATTCAATGAAATTTTATGTTGACTCACTCAAACTCATAAACAGGGAAATTAAGTGGCTTAAGTTGCAAGATGCTATGATAAATTCATAGAGGAGGATCTCTCTATAACCTGACCTTTTGTTTGCTACCAGATAAAGTCATAAAGCTGGACATTTCCTGATGATTTTTACAATAATAAAACACTGACTAAAATAGTACCTAATATCACAGAGAAAATAAACAATTCTGCAAACATGATTAAGCCCAATGCTAAAGCAATGAGATAAAACTTTGTGCCAAGAAATGTGTGTGTGTGAGTGTCCGAGTGCCTTGTTAGTCATTTTATATGTATTTGGTTTATTTCTATTGCTTAATTTATGGTAAAAAATAGTAAGTTTCCTTGTAATATTTTCATATCTGTAACATATTTGTCCTCTATTGTCTTCCCTCTTTCCTGTCCTTCTCCTACTGATATCCCCCTTCAGTAGTCATCTTGTTAGTGCTGGAAAATATTTATATTCAACAGGTTTATTGTTTAATGCATTAATCAAAAATGCCTATCATTTATGTGACACATTATAAAACTTAGACATAGGAGAGGATGTTAAAAAGTAATGATTCAGAAACACACATAGTGAACAATGACAAAGAGACATGATTTTATTTTATTTAAAGAGAAATATGAAGTCAAGTGGAAAAGCAATTAATATTGCAGATTATTCTATATTCCTAGTAGGGAGGAGGGGAAGATAAAGACATAAGAACTATGAAAAATAATGATAAATATTAGATAAGGCTATGCAATACTTGGACTCATTATAAAGGAAGGCTACAAACTCAGGACATATATACAAAATAGATTTGTCATGTTATTAATGATACAAAATGGCAATGTCAAGTCAAAGGTTAGACTGAAAAATGATATAAAAACATTTTCCATTAAACCTGAGTAATAGCCTTTGATCTTAGAATTTTAGATTTTGAGGGCATAAAGTGGCATTGGTAGTCAGTTTATAATGAGGAGGCCTAAACTAATTAAACTCACACACAAAGGAGAGAAAAAAAATGTAGTGTCAAAGAGGTCCCTCATTTGTCATTCACTGTGTAATCAATGTAATGCATTTTTTACCACTCATTACGCAATTAGAGTTGTTCATAAAACATTATATCCTTTCTCATTTTCAAGACAGTAGCTGTCCAGACCAGAACTACATTTCTCATATTTTGTATAGAATAATTTACATCTGATGCCAAATAAAGATGTTTAAGATGATAAAATCCATATTTACTTTTCACTTCTTATTTTTCTCCTCTGCAGATATTAATTCTATTAAGTTGTAGTAAAAAGAATAGTGGATCTCTCCCAAAGTCATTCACAGCCAGATCCCTAACATCTCTGAATAAATCATGTTACATAAAAATGGGGAATTGGTGGTATGTATGGAATTTGACTTGATAATCAGTCAACTCTTGATAAGAAGACTATCCTGAATTATCCAGTGAAACAAATAAAATCACCAGGGCTCTTAAACAGAAAACTACTTGGCCTGACAAAGCAAACCAGAGATAGCATCATGGGAAGATCATGACTATGCTCTGCTGTTTGGAGGATGAAGAAGGTAGTCGGACCTGAGGAATGTACAAAATACCTAGAAAGTACAGTAAAGGAAGAGGTTCTCCCTCAGAATATGTATAGAGGGCACCTGTGTCTCTGCTCACATGAATTCAGTTTGGATTTCTGAGCTTCAGGTCTGCTTGATAATAAATTAATGTAGTTTTAATGTCTTAAAATTTTATAAGTTATACAACAAGAATAGAAAATTGTGTATAATGTTTCATTAAAGCTTACAAAACATATATGTAATTACTCCTATTTGTGATGGACAATCCCTATGAGAAAGATAATCATTCTATTCACTTTTCCTTCCTGCTTACTGACAGAATGGAACATAGAAATGTATATATGTGTAGATGTACTTCTACTGATAAGTACTCTGATTTTTAAATTATATAGGGTTCTGTCATATTAAGAAAAATTAACTTGAAAAGTCCAGTTTCTTTTTTGTTAGACTCCATTCACATTCTTTGTATTTCATTAATAAATTTAGAAATAATTATTTTAATGGGTTTCATAATTTACTAAACAATATTTTTGAGAATCAACTGATTAATGAGATTCTCAGATGCTACAATATTGCTACATAACATATTGAGTGTAACAAAACATTATATTTGCAAAGTTACTAATGGATTAATATTCAAAATATATGAAGAACTTGTGGAACCAGATATCAACCAACAAATAATCCAATTTTAAAATAGACATATATGTAAACAGAATATTCTCAATAGAAGAATCTCAAATGGAAAAAAACCCACCTAAATGTTCAACATACTTAGCCATCAGACAAATGTAAATCAAAACTACTTTGAGATTTCATCTTACACTTGTCAAAATGGCTAAGATCAGTAAAATAAGTGACAGACAACTCGTGCTGCTGAGGATATGGATCAAGGGATCACTCCCTAATTGATGGTGGGAGTAGAAACCTGTGAAGTCACTATGGAAATCAATATAGTATTTCCTCAGAAGAACTTACTTCAAGACTCAGCTCTACTAATCTTGGGCATATACCCAAAGGACACTCAGCCCTACCACAAGGACACTTGTTAAACCATTTTCATTGTAGCTTTATTTATAATAGGCAGACACTAGAAACAGCCGATATGGATTAAGAGAATGTGGTGCATTTACACCATGGAAAATTAATCATCTGTTAAAAATTGCATCATAAATTTTGCTGGCAAATGGATGCAACTAGAAAAAAGTTTCCTGAGAGAGGTAACACAGACCCAGGAAGAGAAACATGGTATATACTCACTTATAAGTGGATACTAGTTGTCAAGAAAATGATAACCATGATACTGATAGTCTGGGGATAGAATGGTCATATAGGGCAGCCACAACTCCTCTGGTTCTATGAGAGACTGATAGTCTTTGTGGGAATCTAGATGCTGTCAACAGCACAGAAAAAGTTGATGGGTCTAAGAATGCCGGAGATTGCTATAGAGGCAGCTGGAGAAGACCAGGACACTGGCTGTTGCAACTTGGGTAGATCAAGCCCTCTATGTACAAAGTACTGAGTGGGTAACTAAACTAAACAAGTTAAAACCTGGGAAGACAGAAAATCTGAATAAGGAATAATGCTCTATACTGTACCTAAAGTATCCCGTGGATGTATTAGTGCAGGGTAAGTGCTAGCAAAGCCTAGATGTTCACGACAGAAAAGGAGGATTCCTGAGAATAGTCTGAGCTGAGTTATTTGGGACCATACTCCCGAGAAGACCCTTGAATCAAGAGGCAAACAGCCAGATTATGCAAGGGTGCTGGCTGTTAAACTCAAGCTAGATGCAGATGGATATGGAAAACAAGTATTGGTTGGTGGAATATATAAGAAGCCAGTTCCTGGAGGAGAACATTAGGAATGTGGTGGAGTAGGGTGCTGCAGGTAACACAGAGGGTACTGTGGGTGGGTGAAGGTAGCAACTTGTCTGCTGCATGTATGTCGGCAGTCGCACACGTGGAAGGCCAAGATATGGGATTTCCGAAATTATAGAAGCCTAGATATTGCTACTTAGGTGATCAAACTAAATTTGTATAATGACTTTGGGAAAGAGGCTAGATCCAGGTAGAGATAGAATATGAAATATCTGGTTGTGAGGGAGTGAGTACTTACCAGGCCATACCATGGTGGAGGACTCAGGAATACAGAATTTGGATTCGGGTAAGATAGCAAAATGAGTACTATATGTAGATTCAAGCAGCGCAGGTCCTTGTAGGACAATGTATGTTGGTTGGAGGACAGGAGTAGATGCTGGGATTCGGCCCTCGCATTTGGAACTCTGTTGAATCCTGTGAGCATTACTACAGCATGCAAGAATATCAGTGGCAAAAACTAGACTTGGACACTTGTAGTGACTTATGATCTGTTTGTTGGCATATGGGGAAACGCTATCTGGTAAGGGAAATATTCTGGGCTTGGTCTTTGGGGAAGATATGGAAAGTCTGGATTGGAAATGGAGTTGTGAAAGCAGGGCAACTATTTCATGCATGGGTGTAGGTGTGTTAAATTCAGGGGAGCCTAACTGTTGACTATACCAAAGAAGGAGTTGCTGGACCTAGTCTTGGCTGAAGGCTTTGAAAACCTTCACAGGCCTAAAATTTGCAAATGCAAGGCACATGAGGCAGCTGTAAGTCAGACAGCAAGTGGAAAATCAAATATTCATTTGTGTGTAGTGGGTTACTCAATTGGTTAAAGTTGGGTCCTGGTGGTTGTGGGATGTCTGGTTATATAATGAAGTGGTTTAGGCATCGGAATCATCCTGCAGATGGATTCAGGTAGGATGGTTACTGTTGGGAATGTAGATGCTGGATACAGCACAAAAGAATGTGCTAGGACAAGTCCAGTTGGAGGGAAAGTGCCAGCAGAAGCTTAGAACTATCTATCAAAGCACAGTAGGACTAAGATGGAGCCTAGGGTTTGGAACTCAGCAAACAGCTAAAAGTCACTATAAGTGTGAGAAAACAGCTCTTTTAGAGTTCTCACTGGATGTTTCATCAGGTCTGGACTCTACTGGAGTAGGAAAAGAATTATCTGCTCGAAAGGTGCACTTACTTCTCTTGGCATTGTAGAAGGATTTGGACAGTCTTGGCATGCTGTGATATTATGTAGTCAGCCAGAGATCCTGTGGTTTGATGAGGTTGGGGTTGTCTCAGTGGGAATGTATATGTTGTCTACAGCACAGGAGGATTTGATGGGACTAGGAATCCTATATGCTATGAATATGTTTTATTACCATTGGTTATTCAAGAAGATGCTTTGGGCAATCGATTAGTAGAATATAGCCAGGCAGGAAATCTGAACAGAGATATAGAGAGAAAGTAGGCAGAGTCAGGGAGATGCCATGTAGCTGCTGAAGGAGAAAACCAGCAGCTACCAGTGAGAGCCTTACTGGTATGGATCATAATGATACATAGATATACATAGATATATAGATATACAGAATCCCACATCAATATGAGCTATGTTTGGAGGGATGTGGAAAAACAGTATTTGGAACAGGAAATATTCACTAGGTTCGAACTTTAGGAGGACACGATAACTTTTCATAAGGAGTGGGGTTATTCCATTAGCCAGTACAGGTATGATAAGTGTTGGGGAACTCTCAGTGTTGGCTACAGAATAGGAGTAGCTGGTGGGATCATGCTGTGTTTTGAGATTTGTGTCCCTAAAACATGCCACAAATCACTACTGCAGAGTGCAAGGGTCCATTCTTTGATGGGACAGGGACTATTCAATCTAGGATAAATTCCACTGAATATGGAAAACCAATTACAGAGTATGGATATCTTCACCTGGATAAATCCTGGAGGGGGACATAGGAAGTCTGGGTATGGTGTGAAGAGGTATGGGCAACTCTAAGACCCCTGTTGGTTTATCTAAATAGGATTATATCTGGCTGTAGCCCAGATGTTCTCTATAATATAGGAAAAATGTTCTAAATAGGCTGCAACATGTTGAAGCCTAAAATAAGGCAAGGAGTCCAGACCAAGATTGAACATTTCTTATGGTTTTTTCGTTATACATAACAGAATATTAAAAATCAAGTGTCTAATACTGTGTGATATTCTCAATAGGCTAGACACCAGAAGATAGGAGAACCCTGGTTATGGACTGGGCTTATGTTGGTTGTAGAAAGCCTCCTTAGGTGAGTGAGTATATTAAAGGAGGCTGTATGCTCACCACAGTAAAAGAGATATTGAGGCTAGGCTGGGTCACCTGACTTGGGATAAGGTGGAAGCCTGGAGGCCATGATTTGTTGCTACACAGCCAGAGAAGATATGGACACTGGTTTGCATATATTCATTAGGTACAGAGGAATGTGGAGATGCAAGTATTCGTGTGTGTGTGTGTGTGTGTGTGTGTGTGTGTGTGTGTATGTGTGTGAGTGTGTGTGTGTACGGTCAACAGGCTAAGCCATGGAGTAGGAATGTTATTTGGGAATGATTTTAGGGAAGACATTCAAGATACTAGCCAAAGATTGAGGCGGACATTTTGGACTAATCCATTGACAGGGATAGTATTGTTGAAGAATTTGGAGAAGCAAATGATCTGTCATGTGTTCTACCACAACAAAGGTAGATATGTAAAAAAGTTTGAGGTGGAAAATTTGCCTTAGAGTTATTAAACAAAGTCTCCATCTAAACCCAAACTCTCTTTGCCTTCTCAATATCTTCCCCCTATCATCAAAGTGTCAGGGGTGGTACAGTCCACTATATGTTCCTTCCTTCCCCAGGCATTCTTGTGGGTCAGAACCAGGCTTTGTGATGTCAGAGCACAAGCTCACCTACTATTGGTCGAGACCTTGATGATGACTCAGGTCTGAGGGTGTGGCCTTCCCTACTCTGCCAGTTGTTCACAGCCCCTCGAGGGAGAAACAACACGTGCTCACGCGACTTGGTGATGGAGAGTCTAGCAAAGGAACCTAAGGAATCACTGTCCGACATGGACCTCCCAACATCCAGTAGTGATGTTCCGATGGCAGCGAATGGGCCAGTCCTTATGGTGAAGAAAAAGGCAGCTCTAAAGCAGTATCCACCTTACATGACGTGCGGAAAGGTGAGTTGACGAACCCTACTGGAGCTCCCTCCTCTACTCATTTACTCTTACCTAAAGTCACTACCTCTCTCCTTCCTGGCATAAATCCCTTATCAATTCTCACCTCTTCCGACAAAGTGTCCTTCACATGCCTCTCCTGACTTCTCCCTCTATTAACTAATTCTTGTGTTCACCTCTTGCCATTCCAGGCACACAAGAAAAGCAAACACTGGAAGCACTCCTCAAAGAAGAGTAACCAGAGAAAGAGGGAGGCCGAAGAGGCAGCTGCCCTCGAACGGAAGAAAATCAAAGTGAAAGCTGTTACTGCAATGCCTGAACCTAAGGAGGAGGAGCCTGAAAAGAAGCCGAGGTGCACACTACTGGAGAAGCAAGCGTGGTCGCAGCAGCCGATGAGGGGGAGAGCCAATAAGTTGGCTATCATGAAGACGGGGAATGCCCAAATATGACAAAGAAAATTGCATTGGTATAAATTTCTTAAATTGAAAATAAATTCAATTTAGTTGAAAAGCTATGTGTCTTTTACAGTGACTAAAGGCGAAACCAGGAAAGGGAAGGAAAAATGATGGTTATAGGAGAAGAGAGGGAAGATGGGTGGGTGAATGGCAATGGAGAGATTTGTTCTTCACTAGGTTTAGGACAGTCATAGTGGGTTCATGGAAAGAGGGGGAGTTTGGGTTGGTAGAAGACAAGGGAGGGATTTGGGTCTACAAAGGTTTGGGCATTAATTGTGGGTGCATAAAAGAGGCGAGTTTGTGTGGGAAGAAGACAAGGGAGGGATTAGGGTCTCCAAAATTTTGTGGCTTTAACGGTGAGAGCATGGAAAGAGAGGGAGTTTTGGTGGGTAGGAGACAAGGGAGGGATTTGTGTCTCCAAAGTTTTGGGCATCAATGGTGGGTGCATGGAAGACGGGGAGTTTGGGTGGGAAGAAGACAAGGGAGGGGTTTGGGTCTCCAAAGTTTTGGGGCAGTAATGGTGAGGGCATGAAAAGAAAGGGAGTTTGGTTGGGAAGATGACAAGGGAGGGATTTGGGTCTCCAAAGAATTGGTCATCAATGGTGGGTGCATGGAAGAGGGGGAGTTAGGGTGGATAGAAGACAAGGAAGGGATTTGTGTCTCCAAAGGATTTGGGCAGTAATGGTGAGTGCATGAAAAGAAAGGGAACTTGGGTTGGTAGAAGACAAGGGAGGGATTTGTGTCTCCAAATGTTTGGGCATCACTTGTGGGTGCATGGAAGAAAGGGAGTTTGGTTGTGTAGGAGACAAGTGAGGGATTTGTGTTTTTAAAGGTTTGGGCATCAATGATGGGTGCATGGAAGAGGGGGAGTTTGGGTGGGAAGAAGACAAGGGAGGGATTTTTGTCTCCAAACGTTTGGGCATCATTGGTGTGTGCCAGGATGAGGGGGATTTTGGGGCAGTAATGGTGAGTGCATTAAAGAAAGGGATCATGGGTGGGTAGAAGACAAGTGTGGGATTTGGGTCTCCAAAGGTTTGGGAATCAATGGTGGGTGCATGAAAGTGGGGATGTTTGGGTTGGAAGAAGACAAGGGTGGGATTTGGGTCTCCAAAGTTTGGGCAACAATGGTGGGTGCATGGAAGAGGGGGAGTTCGGGTGGGAAGAAGACAAGGTTGGGATTTGGGTCTCCAAAGGTTTGGGCAACAATGGTGGGTGCATGGAAGAGGGGGAGTTTGGGTAGGTAGAAGACAAGGGAGGGATTTGGGTTTCCATATGTTTGGAGCAGTAATGGTGAGTGCATGGAAAGAGAGTGAGTTTGGGTGGGTAGAAAACACGGGAGGGATTTGGGTCTCCAAATGTTTGGGCATCAATTGTGGGTGCATGGAAGAGAGGGAGTTTGGGTGGGTAGGAAAAAAGGGAGGGATTTGGGTCTCCAGAAGTTTGGGCATCAATGGTGGGTGTCTTGAAGAGGGGGATTTTGTGTGGGTAGAAGACAAGGGAGGGATTTGTGTCTTCAAAATTTTGGGGCAGTAATGGTGAGAGCTTGGAAAGAGTGGGAATATGGGTGGGTAATACCAGGGAAGGGAGTTGGATCTCATATACTTTGCAGAGTTTAATGATGGGTAAATGATAAGAGACATTTGGGTGGGTACATGACAAGGGAAGGATTTGATTCTCAAATACTCAGGTGGCAGAAATCATGAGTATCTGTTAAGAGAGGAGTTTGGGTTATTATATGAAGGGTGGGATTAGGGTCTCAGAAAGATGGGGTCAGAAATGGTGGATATATAGCAACAGAGGGAGTATGCTGGGTAAATGACAAGGGAGGGATTTGGGACTTATACACTTTAGGGGCAGCAATGGTGAGTATGTAGCAAGAGAAATACTTTGGATGGGCATATGACAATGGAGAGATTAGGGTCTCACAAAGCTGGTGGCAAAATGATGGGTATATGCCCAGAAAGGAGTTTGGGTAGCTGTATGACCAGGGGGTGTTTGGGTCTCTTAAGGTTTGGGGCAGAAATAATTGGTATATTTCATGAAACAGAGTTTGGGTGGGTATATATCAAGAGAGAGGGTTTTGTTGGGCTTATAAACATGGATATATTTGGGTCTGACATGTTTGGGAGAAGAAATGGTGGGTACATCACAAGACAGGAAATTGTGTGGTTACATGAAAATAGAAGAATTTTCAGTGGGCATATGGCAAGAGAAGGATTTGGGTCACAGCAGGATGGGGGCAGACATGGTGGATATATGGCTAGCGAGGGAGTTTGGGTGAGTACATGACATGGGGCAGATTGGGCCATCACAACGTTTGGGGGAAGAAATGGTGGAAACATTATAAGAGAGAGTATTAGGTTTGGTGTATGGCTAAGGAGGAATGAGTGTCTTGGAAGGATGGGTCCAGAAATAGTGGGTACATGGCGAGAGAGGGAGTTCACTTGGTTGAATGAAAGGGAGAGATTTGTGTCTGATAAGGTTTTAGGGAAGAAATATTGGCTATATGGCAAGAGAGGTAGTGTGATAAAGGAGGGATGTGGTCTCATAAGGATGAAGGCAGCAACAGTGGAGAGAGAGAGAGAGAGAGAGAGAGAGAGAGAGAGAGATTGGGTTGGTATATGATATGGGAGAGATTATGGTTTTTCAAAGTTTGATGGCAGATAAACAATTTTCATGAATGTACGATAAAGATGGATTTGATTGCGTGCATTGTATGAACCACACCTTGAACTCAAATTTCAAGTTGAGGCCTAGAAAATTGATTTAGGTGGGTATATGACACAGAAGACTCTTTGGTGTTGAAGATGGAAAATCTGACATTTTGTATACTATAGGGATAGAGGCCAGAAAAGGAATATGGTTTGATATATAAAAAGAAGAAAATTTGGGTTAGCATATGACAAAGAAGGGACTTTGGTTCCCACAGATTTGAGGGTCATACCACACATGCACTGTAAGACTCATAGAGGTAATTATGGAGCATTGAATCCAAATTGCTACATTTATCTAATCTCATAGATACGGATGAAGAAGACTGTGCTCCACCATCCATGTATTTTGCAAGATCCGGGCAAAACTTCACAGTATGAATGTCTCAACCTATCTGAGGTGAAGTGTGTGAGTGACAGTTATCCCACAAATAGCTGTTATGTTTCCTGTTTGGCAACTTTTTTTGAATGTTGGTTTTATACCTCACCATCCAATGTAAGTAAGGAAATCTCCCCAGGAGCAATAATCACCCAGCAAACTCAAATCTACTGATCACATCTCAGTGAAAGGAATGGTAATTTGAAGTGACAGGTTTACCCTTGGTTATCCTTTATAAAAAATTTGTGTTTTAATAGGGCTTTTAGAATGGGCTGCTTACATAACAGGCCTAGCAGAAATGAGGATATACTAATGAGACAATTGTGTAGCTTGATCTATCAGAACAGTCAAATCATTGACTTCAACGTAATGAGTATTTCTACAGAAATCTCATGCCATGTAAAGCAATGTTCTCTACCCAAAGGAAAACCTTGTCTCCTTAAAGAGATTTCACACAATTCCTACTATCAAACCACCTTGCCAGATAAGACTAACAATTAGACAATGATGGGTGAGCTAAGGGAGGGTAGATGCCACCTCCTGACCACAACTGCTTATATGTCAATACCCTGTCCCTCTAGCTAAACTCTAATCTCAGTTCAGGACTTCAAGATGCAAGAGACTTGAAAGGGTCTCTGGATCTCTTTATCACTAGTTAATTGGATGCTTGCCTATAATTTTAGGAAATTAATTCATGATCATCATGTCAGGATTCAGGCAAACACGGCACTGGGCCTGTTGTTGAGTCCATACCAACTGATTCATCAGTAGTAGGTAGAGAGAGAGAGAGAGAGAGAGACGAGGCCTGATGTGGGAATGTAAACCTCAAAACCCACCCTCAGTGACATATATTATCCACAAAGGCTATATGCATTCCAGCATGGTCACACCTCCTAATTTCCCAAACAGTTGCACTTCTTGGTAACTAAGTAAGTATTCAAGTACATGAGAGCCTGTTTTTCATTCCCTTTCATTAACTGTCACATTTCTCTAGAAGCCAGCAACTGTCAGTAGTTTGTCAGTTAGAGGTACAGACTTCTGAGCCATCCCCCATAGTCCAAGATGCACTGTAGGAGGGCTCCAGAGTCTAACTGGCAAACTCCTGACAGTTGGTGGCTTCTAGAGAAGTGTGAGAGTTAATGTGGATGGAAACCATACTGGCATATATTTGAGTGCTTAGTCACCAAGCATACTGGAATATGACCTGGCCTCATCTTACACAGGCCTTTGCATGCAATCACGATGGCTCTGTATTTGTGAGAGCAATGACTCTGTCATGTCTTGAGATCACAATTTCACTCTTGGCATCTGCAGCCTCAGACTCATAAAATCTTTTTAAATGCTCCCTGCAATGGTACCTGAGTCTTGAAGAGAGGGCTACAAATATCCCATTGCACATACTCTCATTTTTTTTCCAGGATGACCAGTTTTGAATGTCTTTTTTAAACATAATCTACTGCACCAAGGTCTCTGAGGAGGTCTGAGAACTGCACTAATCTGTAGTTATCGAGGTATGAATGTAGAGTGAAGCTTCATACTTCATTCATTTAACAAAATAATAGTATGAGGTTCAATACTGGGGCCTTGGAACTCCATAACCATGTGTTCTCGACAAAGCTTACTGCAGCAGGCATGTGTTGCTTTCTGTAGAGTAGACCCTAAATTCACTCTTAAGGAGCTGATTATTCCCAGAAAGTTTGTACCACTATTGCATTCATGGACATATCTTTCTAGGTTGTTCATTAATATAGTATGCAATATTCTTAGTTTGGTACGACGACTGATGATCCTCCCAGTAGCACACCATGTAGGCTAGAGCAAAGGATGAAATACTGGGACTAAACTGGGAACTAGGATTTAGGACTTTGTTGAAGTTAGAGATCATTACTGCAAGGCAAAGATTTCAGGCTACTATGGTGGCACTGCCTAAGGCTCATGATTTACACACTACAGGATATGAAAACAGAAATATTGGGATGTATGTGGAATATCCAATAGACTAGGCCCTGGAAGAGAACACAGAAAGTTTGTGTATAGAGAGGGGTAGTATAGTCAACATCTAGTCCTGTGCCTGTGGATAGGGCAAGTACTAGTGGCACTCTAATTGTTCCTTATAGCACTGAAATTGGGGGGTGTATGAGATTTGGGACCATGATGAAGCCTGAAGGCCTCTGCTCTGAAGTATAAGTTGTTTGTCTAGGCTGGGGTACTGGTATAGATTCAGCAGGATGTGCAAAAACATTTATGATGAGTATGTTAGGGATAATTAACAGGCCTGACTCTGGAGAGGTCATGGGGAATCTGAGTACAGAGTTGGGTTGTATAGGCAGCACACAGTGTTCTGTGGCTAAGTGTTGTAACAGGAACTTCATGCAGGAACCAAGATCTTACCTATAGCAAAGAAGAACATGAAGCAAAGGATTTCGGACATTGACAAAAGTTAGAAGTCACTACAAGGATGGGTGGTGGTGGTGCATGACTTTAATCATAGCACTTGGGAGGCAGAGGCAGGAGGATCTCTGTAAGTGTGAAGCCAACCTGGTCTACAGAGCTAGTACACATAGACTTCAAAGTTACATAGAGAAGCCTTCCCTCAGATTAAAAATAGATAGATAGATAGACAGATAGGTAGATATAAGTAAGTCATTGCGAGTGAGAACAAGCACTATTCTAGGGATGCCACTAGATGGTCTGGACTCCACTAGTTTGGGAAAACAATTATCTTTGCAGAAGGGTGCATACCTCTATCGACTTTATAGGAGGATATGGACAGTCTGGGCATGTGTGCAAGAACGTTGAGTGCAGAGGGAGCCTAGCTGTTCACTAAAGCATAGTAGAAGTTGTAGGGCCTAAGCTTGTCTGCACACATTCAATCCTGTAGATGCCTAAAGCTCGCAAATGGAAGGCAAATGTGGTTCTAGTAGGTCAGGCTGCATGTGGAAAAACAAGTATTCATGTTTGTGTTGGTTATTACTCACTAGGCTAAACCCTGGAGGCCAAGCATGTGGGATGTCTAGGGACAAAGATAGGTGGCTTAATCATTTAAATGTCACTTGTGATTGAATGAAGGTAGAATGGTTCAAGTTGAGAGTATGGAAGTTGGATATAGCACAAAGGAATAGGCTAGGACAAGGTCAGTTGGAGGAACCAGAGTCTGCAGAAGCCTAGAGCCATCAAGTACAAGGAACTCATAGCCACACTAGTCATGGTCACTGGATGTTCGACCATTCTAGTTACGCCAGAAAATAAAATGTCAGATAGGGATGTAAACACCAGGCTCACCCAGGAGGAGACCACAGGAAGTCTGTGTATTTATTGGTGTATTTTATGTGTCACAAGGCTTTCTGAAAGTAGATGTGGGTAGACAGGGCTAGGGTACATCCCTATGGGAGCATAGATGTAGGCTACAGCCAAGGACAAAATGCTTGGCATAGGCTAGGGCCAAGGAATGGGGACCTTGTTGAATTCTAGGGGTCATTACAGCAAGGCTAGGAGTCCAGACATCTGTGCCAAACTGCATGCAGCATGGGATTTATGTTTTGCATGACATGAAAACAGAAATATTGGGTTGTGTTCGGAGTTTCAGTAACTAGACTCTGGGGAGTGGATGGGAAGTTTGTGTATAGAGTGCCATGGTATAGTGAACATCTAGTCCTGTGGCCATAGATAGGACAACTATTGTAGAAATACTAAATGTTAACTATAGCACATGAATAGATGGAGGGCTGTGCTGGGGTGTGAGATTTTACACCCTACTGAATCCAAGAGGCACCTGTTATGTGTTATAGTTTGTCTATGTAGGCTAGAGTACTGTGATCAATTCAGCAAGTTGTAGAAAATCATGTATGATGAGTACATTTGGTGTTAGTCTACAGGCTCGACTCTGGGGAGTACATGGGTATTCTGGGTAATCTGGGCATTAAGTTGTGTTGTATAGGTAGCCTAGAGTGTCCTGTGTGTAAGTGTTGTTTCAGGAGATTCATGCAGGACACTATATGTTGCATTCAGCCTAAGAGACCATGGTGGGACTAAGATGGAACAAAGGATTTGGAACCCTACCAACAGCTAGAAGTCACTACTATTGAAATCTAGGGATGACACTGGATGTTCCATCCAGTCTGGACTCCACTGGATTAGAAAAACGATGATAGGCTGCAGAGCAGTGCTCTGAAATCTAGACGATGGAGGAGTATTCTGATAGTCTGGGGATAGAATGGTCATGTAGGGCAGCCACAACTCCTCTGGTTCTATGAGAGACTGATAGTCTTTGTGGGAATCTAGATGCTGTCAACAGCACAGAAAAAGTTGATGGGTCTAAGAATGCCGGAGATTGCTATAGAGGCAGCTGGAGAAGACCAGGACACTGGCTGTTGCAACTTGGGTAGATCAAGCCCTCTATGTACAAAGTACTGAGTGGGTAACTAAACTAAACAAGTTAAAACCTGGGAAGACATAGAAAATCTGAATAAGGAATAATGCTCTATACTGTACCTAAAGTGTCCCGTGGATGTATTAGTGCAGGGTAAGTGCTAGCAAAGACTAAATGTTCACGACAGAAAAGGAGGATTCCTGAGAATAGTCTGAGCTGAGTTATTTGGGACCATACTCCCTAGAAGACCCTTGAATCAAGAGGCAAACAGCCAGATTATGCAGGGGTGCTGGCTGTTAAACTCAAGCTAGATGCAGATGGATATGTAAAACAAGTATTGGTTGGTGGCTTATATAAGAAGCCAGTTCCTGGCGGAGAACATTAGGAATGTGGTAGAGTAGGGTGCTGCAGGTAACACAGAGGGTACTGTGGGTGGGTGAAGGTAGCAACTTGTCTGCTGCATGTATGTCGGCAATCGCACACGTGGAAGGCCAAGACATGGGATTTCCGAAATTATAGAAGCCTAGATATTGCTACTTAGGTGATCAAACTAAATTTGTATAATGACTTTGGGAAAGAGGCTAGATCCAGATAGAGATAGAATATGAAATATCTGGTTGTGAGGGAGTGAGTACTTACCAGGCCATACCATGGTGGAGGACTCAGGAATACAGAATTTGGATTCGGGTAAGATAGTTAGCAAAATGAGTACTATATGTAGATTCAAGCAGCGCAGGTCCTTGTAGGACAATGTATGTTGGTTGGAGGACAGGAGTAGATGCTGGGATTCGGCCCTCACATTTGGAACTCTGTTGAATCCTGTGAGCATTACTACACCATGCAAGAATATCAGTGGCAAAAACTAGACTTGGACACTTGTAGTGACTTATGATCTGTTTGTTGGCATATGGGGAAATGCTATCTGGTAGGGGAAATATTCTGGGCTTGGTCTTTGGGGAAGATATGGAAAGTCTGGATTGGAAATGGAGTTGTGAAAGCAGGGCAACTATTTCATGCATGGGTGTAGGTGTGATAAATTCAGGGGAGCCTAACTGTTGACTATACCAAAGAAGGTGTTGCTGGACCTAGTCTTGGCTGAAGGCATTGAAAACCTTCACAGGCCTAAAATTTGCAAATGCAAGGCACATGAGGCAGCTGTAAGTCAGACAGCATGTGGAAAATCAAATATTCACTTGTGTGTTGTGGGTTACTCAATTGGCTAATGTTGGGTCCTGGTGGTTGTGGGATGTCTGGTTATATAATGAAGTGGTTTAGGCATCGGAATCATCCTGCAGATGGATTCAGGTAGGATGGTTACTGTTGGGAATGTAGATGCTGGATACAGCACAAAAGAATGTGCTAGGACAAGGCCAGTTGGAGGGAAAATGCCAGCAGAAGCTTAGAACTATCTATCAAAGCACGGTAGGACTAAGATGGAGCCTAGGGTTTGGAACTCAGCAAACAGCTAATAGTCACTGTAAGTGTGAGAAAACAGCTCTTTTAGAGTTCTCACTGGATGTTTCATCAGGTCTGGACTCTACTGGAGTAGGAAAAGAATTATCTGCTCGAAAGGTGCACTTACTTCTCTTGGCATTGTAGAAGGATTTGGACAGTCTTGGCATGCTGTGATATTATGTAGTCAGCCAGAGATCCTGTGGTTTGATGAGGTTGGGGTTGTCTCAGTGGGAATGTATTTGTTGTCTACAGCACAGGAGGATTTGATGGGACTAGGAATCCTATATGCTATGAATATGTTTTATTACCATTGGTTATTCAAGAAGATGCTTTGGGCAATCGATTAGTAGAATATAGCCAGGCAGGAAATCTGAACAGAGATATAGAGAGAAAGTAGGCAGAGTCAGGGAGATGCCATGTAGCTGCTGAAGGAGAAAACCAGCAGCTACCAGTGAGAGCCTTACTGGTATGGATCATAATGATACATAGATATACAAAAGGGAATCCCACATCAATATGAGCTATGTTTGGAGGGATGTGGAAAAACAGTATTTGGAACAGGAAATATTCACTAGGTTCGAACTTTAGGAGGACACGATAACTTTTCATAAGGAGTGGGGTTATTCCATTAGCCAGTACAGGTATGATAAGTGTTGGGGAACTCTCAGTGTTGGCTACAGAATAGGAGTAGCTGGTGGGATCATGCTGTGTTTTGAGATTTGTGTCCCTAAAACATGCCACAAATCACTACTGCAGAGTGCAAGGGTCCATTCTTTGATGGGACAGGGACTATTCAATCTAGGATAAATTCCACTGAATATGGAAAACCAATTACAGAGTATGGATATCTTCACCTGGATAAATCCTGGAGGGGGACATAGGAAGTCTGGGTATGGTGTGAAGAGGTATGGGCAACTCTAAGACCCCTGTTGGTTTATCTAAATAGGATTATATCTGGCTGTAGCCCAGATGTTCTCTATAATATAGGAAAAATGTTCTAAATAGGCTGCAACATGTTGAAGCCTAAAATTCACTACTATAAGGCAAGGAGTCCAGACCAAGATTGAACATTTCTTATGGTTTCCAGGTTATACATAACAGAATGTTAAAAATCAAGTGTCTAATACTGTGTGATATTCTCAATAGGCTAGACACCAGAAGATAGGAGAACCCTGGTTATGGACTGGGCTTATGTTGGTTGTAGAAAGCCTCCTTAGGTGAGTGAGTATATTAAAGGAGGCTGTATGCTCACCACAGTAAAAGAGATATTGAGGCTAGGCTGGGTCACCTGACTTGGGATAAGGTGGAAGCCAGGAGGCCATGATTTGTTGCTACACATCCAGACAAGATATGGACACTGGTTTGCGTATATTCATTAGGTACAGAGGAATGTGGAGATGCAAGTATTCGTGTGTGTGTGTGTGTGTGTGTGTGTATGTGTGTGTGAGTGTGTGTGTGTACGGTCAACAGGCTAAGCCATGGAGTAGGAATGTTATTTGGGAATGATTTTAGGGAAGACATTCAAGATACTAGCCAAAGATTGAGGCGGACATTTTGGACTAAACCATTGACAGGGATAGCATTGTTGAAGAATTTGGAGAAGCAAATGATCTGTCATGTGTTCTACCACAACAAAGGTAGATATGTAAAAAAGGTTGAGGTGGAAAATTTGCCTTAGAGTTATTAAACAAAGTCTCCATCTAAACCCAAACTCTCTTTGCCTTCTCAATATCTTCCCCCTATCATCAAAGTGTCAGGAGTGGTACAGTCCACTATTTGTTCCTTCCTTCCCCAGGCATTCTTGTGGGTCAGAACCAGGCTTTGTGATGTCAGAGCACAAGCTCACCTACTATTGGTCGAGACCTTGATGATGACTCAGGTCTGAGGGTGTGGCCTTCCCTACTCTGCCAGTTGTTCACAGCCCCTCGAGGGAGAAACAACACGCACTCACGCGACTTGGTGATGGAGACTCTAGCAAAGGAACCTAAGGAATCACTGTCCGACATGGACCTCCCAACATCCAGTAGTGATGTTCCGATGGCAGCGAACGGGCCAGTCCCTATGGTGAAGACAAAGGCAGCTCTAAAGCAGTATCCACCTTACATGTCGTGCGGAAAGGTGAGTTGACGAACCCTACTGGAGCTCCCTCCTCTACTCATTTACTCTTACCTAAAGTCTCTACCTCTTTCCTTCCTGGCATGAATCCCTTATCAATTCTCACCTCTTCTGACAAAGTGTCCTTCACATGCCTCTCCTGACTTCTCCCTGTATTAACTAATTCTTGTGTTCACCTCTTGCCATTCCAGGCACACAAGAAAAGCAAACACCGGAAGCACTCCTCAAAGAAGAGGAACAAGAGAAAGAGGGAGGCCGAAGAGGCAGCTGCCCTCGAACGGAAGAAAATCAAAGTGAAAGCTGTTACTGCAATGCCTGAACCTAAGGAGGAGGAGCCTGAAAAGGAAGCCGAGGTGCACACTACTGGAGAAGCAAGCGTGGTCGCAGCAGCCGATGAGGGGGAGAGCCAATAAGATGGCTATCATGAAGACGGGGAATGCCCAAATATGACAAAGAAAATTGCATTGGTATAAATTTCTTAAATTGAAAATAAATTCAATTTAGTTGAAAAGCTATGTGTCTTTTACAGTGACTAAAGGCGAAACCAGGAAAGGGAAGGAAAAATGATGGTTATAGGAGAAGAGAGGGAAGATGGGTGGGTGAATGGCAATGGAGAGATTTGTTCTTCACTAGGTTTGGGACAGTCATAGTGGGTTCATGGAAAGAGGGGGAGTTTGGGTTGGTAGAAGACAAGGGAGGGATTTGGGTCTACAGAGGTTTGGGCATTAATTGTGGGTGCATAAAAGAGGCGAGTTTGTGTGGGAAGAAGACAAGGGAGGGATTAGGGTCTCCAAAATTTTGTGGCTTTAATGGTGAGAGCATGGAAAGAGAGGGAGTTTTGGTGGGTAGGAGACAAGGGAGGGATTTGTGTCTCCAAAGGTTTGGGCATCAATGGTGGGTGCATGGAAGACGGGGAGTTTGGGTGGGAAGAAGACAAGGGAGGGATTTGGGTCTCCAAAGTTTTGGGGCAGTAATGGTGAGGGCATGAAAAGAAAGGGAGTTTGGGTGGGAAGATGACAAGGGAGGGATTTGGGTCTCCAAAGAATTGGTCATCAATGGTGGGTGCATGGAAGAGGGGGAGTTAGGGTGGGTAGAAGACAAGGAAGGGATTTGTGTCTCCAAAGAATTTGGGCAGTACTGGTGAGTGCATGAAAAGAAAGGGAACTTGGGTTGGTAGAAGACAAGGGAGGGATTTGTGTCTCCAAAGGTTTGGGCATCACTTGTGGGTGCATGGAAGAAAGGGAGTTTGGGTGTGTAGAGAAAAGGGAGGGATTTGTGTTTTTAAAGGTTTGGGCATCAAGGATGGGTGCATGGAAGAGGGGGAGTTTGGGTGGGAAGAAGAAAAGGGAGGGATTTTTGTCTCCAAACGTTTGGGCATCATCGGTGGGTGCCTGGATGAGGGGGATTTTGGGGCAGTAATGGTGAGTGCATGAAAAGAAAGGGAGCATGGGTGGGTAGAAGACAAGGGAGGGATTTGGGTCTCCAAAGGTTTGGGCAGCAATGGTGGGTGCATGAAAGTGGGGATGTTTGGGTTGGAAGAAGACAAGGTTGGGATTTGGGTCTCCAAAGGTTTGGGCAACAATGGAGGGTGCATGGAAGAGGGGGAGTTCGGGTGGGAAGAAGACAAGGTTGGGATTTGGGTCTCCAAAGGTTTGGGCATCAATGGTGGGTGCCTTGAAGAGGGGGATTTTGTGTGGGTAGAAGACAAGGGAGGGATTTGTGTCTCCAAAATTTTGGGGCAGTAATGGTGAGAGCTTGGAAAGAGTGGGAATATGGGTGGGTAATACCAGGGAAGGGAGTTCGATCTCATATACTTTGGAGAGTGTAATGATGGGTAAATGATAAGAGATATTTGGGTGGGTACATGACAAGGGAAGGATTTGATTCTCAAATACTCAGGTGGCAGAAATCATGAATATCTGTTAAGAGAGGAGTTTGGGTTATTATATGAAGGGTGGGATTAGGGTCTCAGAAAGATGGGGTCAGAAATGGTGGATATATAGCAACAGAGGGTGTATGCTGGGTAAATGACAAGGGAGGGATTTGGGTCTTATACACTTTAGGGGCAGCAATGGTGAGTATGTAGCAAGAGAAATACGTTGGATGGGCATACGACAATGGAGAGATTAGGGTCTCACAAAGCTGGTGGCAAAATGATGGGTATATGCCCAGAGAGGAGTTTGGGTAGCTGTATGACCAGGGGGTGTTTGGGTCTCTTAAGTTTTGAGGCAGAAATAAATGGTATATTTCATGAAACAGAGTTTGGGTGGGTATATGTCAAGAGAGGGGGTTTTGTTGGGCTTATAAACATGGATATATTTGGGTCTGACATGTTTGGGGGAAGAAATGGTGGTTACATCACAAGACAGGAAATTGTGTGGTTACATGAAAATAGAAGAATTTTCAGTGGGCATATGGCAAGAGAAGGATTTGGGTCACAGCAGGATGGGGGCAGACATGGTGGATATATGGCTAGCGAGGGAGTTTGGGTGAGTACATGACATGGGGCAGATTGGGCCATCACAACGTTTGGGGGAAGAAATGGTGGAAACATTATAAGAGAGAGTATTAGGTTTAGTGTATGGCTAAGGAGGAATGAGTGTCTTGGAAGGATGGGTCCAGAAATAGTGGGTACATGGCGAGAGAGGGAGTTCACTTGGTTGAATGAAAGGGAGAGATTTGTGTCTGATAAGGTTTTAGGGAAGAAATATTGGCTATATGGCAAGAGAGGTAGTGTGGATAGGCAGATGACAAAGGAGGGATGTGGTCTCATAAGGATGAAGGCAGCAACAGTGGGGAGAGAGAGAGAGAGAGAGAGAGAGAGAGAGAGAGAGAGAGATTGGGTTGGTATATCATATGGGAGAGATTATGGTTTTTCAAAGTTTGATGGCAGATAAACAATTTTCATGAATTTACGATAAAGATGGATTTGATTGCGTGTATTGTATGAACCACACCTTGAACTCAAATTTCAAGTTGAGGCCTAGAAAATTGATTTAGGTGGGTATATGACACAGAAGACTCTTTGGTGTTGAAGATGGAAAATCTGACATTTTGTATACTATAGGGATAGAGGCCAGAAAAGGAATATGGTTTGATATATAAAAAGAAGAAAATTTGGGTTAGCATATGACAAAGAAGGGACTTTGGTTCCCACAGATTTGAGGGTCATACCACACATGCACTGTAAGACTCATAGAGGTAATTATGGAGCATTGAATCCAAATTGCTACATTTATCTAATCTCATAGATACGGATGAAGAAGACTGTGCTCCACCATCCATGTATTTTGCAAGATCCGGGCAAAACTTCACAGTATGAATGTCTCAACCTATCTGAGGTGAAGTGTGTGAGTGACAGTTATCCCACAAATAGCTGTTATGTTTCCTGTTTGGCAACTTTTTTTGAATGTTGGTTTTATACCTCACCATCCAATGTAAGTAAGGAAATCTCCCCAGGAGCAATAATCACCCAGCAAACTCAAATCTACTGATCACATCTCAGTGAAAGGAATGGTAATTTGAAGTGACAGGTTTACCCTTGGTTATCCTTTATAAAAAATTTGTGTTTTAATAGGGCTTTTAGAATGGGCTGCTTACATAACAGGCCTAGCAGAAATGAGGATATACTAATGAGACAATTGTGTAGCTTGATCTATCAGAACAGTCAAATCATTGACTTCAACGTAATGAGTATTTCTACAGAAATCTCATGCCAGGTAAAGCAATGTTCTCTACCCAAAGGAAAACCTTGTCTTCTTAAAGAGATTTCACACAATTCCTACTATCAAACCACCTTGCCAGATAAGACTAACAATTAGACAATGATGGGTGAGCTAAGGGAGGGTAGATGCCACCTCCTGACCACAACTGCTTATATGTCAATACCCTGTCCCTCTAGCTAAACTCTAATCTCAGTTCAGGACTTCAAGATGCAAGAGACTTGAAAGGGTCTCTGGATCTCTTTATCACTAGTTAATTGGATGTTTGCCTATAATTTTAGGAAATTAATTCATGATCATCATGTCAGGATTCAGGCAAACATGGCACTGGGCCTGTTGTTGAGTCCATACCAACTGATTCATCAGTAGTAGGTAGAGAGAGAGAGAGAGAGAGAGAGAGAGAGAGAGAGAGAGAGAGACGAGGCCTGATGTGGGAATGTAAACCTCAAAACCCACCCTCAGTGACATATATTATCCACAAAGCCTATATGCATTCCAGCATGGTCACACCTCCTAATTTCCCAAACAGTTGCACTTCTTGGTAACTAAGTAAGTATTCAAGTACATGAGAGCCTGTTTTTCATTCCCTTTCATTAACTGTCACATTTCTCTAGAAGCCACCAACTGTCAGTAGTTTGTCACTTAGAGGTACAGACTTCTGAGCCATCCCCCATAGTCAAAGATGCACTGTAGGAGGGCTCCAGAGTCTAACTGGCAAACTCCTGACAGTTGGTGGCTTCTAGAGAAGTGTGAGAGTTAATGTGGATGGAAACCATACTGGCATATATTTGAGTGCTTAGTCACCAAGCATACTGGAATATGACCTGGCCTCATCTTACACAGGCCTTTGCATGCAATCACGATGGCTCTGTATTTGTGAGAGCAATGACTCTGTCATGTCTTGAGATCACAATTTCACTCTTGGCATCTGCAGCCTCAGACTCATAAAATCTTTTTAAATGCTCCCTGCAATGGTACCTGAGTCTTGAAGAGAGGGCTACAAATATCCCATTGCACATACTCTCATTTTTTTTCCAGGATGACCAGTTTTGAATGTCTTTTTTAAACATAATCTACTGCACCAAGGTCTCTGAGGAGGTCTGAGAACTGCACTAATCTGTAGTTATCGAGATATGAATGTAGAGTGAAGCTTGATACTTCATTCATTTAACAAAATAATAGTATGAGGTTCAATACTGGGGCCTTGGATCTCCATAACCATATGTTCTCGACAAAGCTTACAGCAGCAGGCATGTGTTGCTTTCTATAGAGTAGACCTTAAATTCACTCTTAAGGAGCTGATTATTCCCAGAAAGTTTGTACCACTATTGCATTCATGGACATATCTTTCTAGGTTGTTCATTAATATAGTATGCAATATTCTTAGTTTGGTACGACGACTGATGATCCTCCCAGGAGCACACCATGTAGGCTAGAGCAAAGGATGAAATACTGGGACTAAACTGGGAACTAGGATTTAGGACTTTGTTGAAGTTAGAGATCATTACTGCAAGGCAAAGATTTCAGGCTACTATGGTGGCACTGCCTAAGGCTCATGATTTACACGCTACAGGATATGAAAACAGAAATATTGGGATGTATGTGGAATATCCAATAGACTAGGCCCTGGAAGAGAACACAGAAAGTTTGTGTATAGAGAGGGGTAGTATAGTCAACATCTAGTCCTGTGCCTGTGGATAGGGCAAGTACTAGTGGCACTCTAATTGTTCCTTATAGCACTGAAATTGGGGGTGTATGAGATTTGGGACCATGATGAAGCCTGAAGGCCTCTGCTCTGAAGTATAAGTTGTTTGTCTAGGCTGGGGTACTGGTATAGATTTAGCAGGATGTGCAAAAACATTTATGATGAGTATGTTAGGGATAATTAACAGGCCTGACTCTGGAGAGGTCATGGGGAATCTGAGTACAGAGTTGGGTTGTATAGGCAGCACACAGTGTTCTGTGGCTAAGTGTTGTAACAGGAACTTCATGCAGGAACCAAGATCTTACCTATAGCAAAGAAGAACATGGTAGTACTAGTCTGAAGCAAAGGATTTCGGACATTGACAAAAGTTAGAAGTCACTACAAGGATGGGTGGTGGTGGTGCATGACTTTAATCATAGCACTTGGGAGGCAGAGGCAGGAGGATCTCTGTAAGTGTGAAGACAACCTGGTCTACAGAGCTAGTGCAAAATTAGACTTCAAAGTTACATAGAGAAGCCTTCCCTCAGATTAAAAATAGATAGATAAATAGACAGATAGGTAGATATAAGTAAGTCATTGTGAGTGAGAACAAGCACTATTCTAGGGATGCCACTAGATGGTATGGACTCCACTAGTTTGGGAAAACAATTATCTTTGCAGAAGGGTGCATACCTCTATCGACTTTATAGGAGGATATGGACAGTCTGGGCATGTGTGCAAGAACGTTGAGTGCAGAGGGTGCCTAGCTGTTCACTAAAGCATAGTAGAAGTTGTAGGGCCTAAGCTTGTCTGCACACATTCAATCCTGTAGATGCCTAAAGCTCACAAATCGAAGGCAAGTGTGTTTCTAGTAGGTCAGGCTGCATGTGGAAAATCAAGTATTCATGTTTGTGTTGGTTATTACTCACTAGGCTAAACCCTGGAGGCCGAGCATGTGGGATGTCTAGGGACAAAGATAGGTGGCTTAATCATTTAAATGTCACTTGTGATTGAATGAAGGTAGAATGGTTCAAGTTGAGAGTATGGAAGTTGGATATAGCACAAAGGAATAGGCTAGGACAAGGTCAGTTGGAGGAACCAGAGTCTGCAGAAGCCTAGAGCCATCAAGTACAAGGAACTCATAGCCACACTAGTCATGGTCACTGGATGTTCGACCATTCTAGTTACGCCAGAAAATAAAATGTCAGATAGGGATGTAAACACCAGGCTCACCCAGGAGGAGACCACAGGAAGTCTGTGTATTTATTGGTGTATTTTATGTGTCACAAGGCTTTCTGAAAGTAGATGTGGGTAGACAGGGCTAGGGTACATCCCTATGGGAGCATAGATGTAGGCTACAGCCAAGGACAAAATGCTTGGCATAGGCTAGGGCCAAGGAATGGGGACCTTGTTGAATTCTAGGGGTCATTACAGCAAGGCTAGGAGTCCAGACATCTGTGACAAACTGCATGCAGCATGGGATTTATGTTATGCATGACATGAAAACAGAAATATTGGGTTGTGTTCGGAGTTTCAGTAACTAGACTCTGGGGAGTGGATGGGAAGTTTGTGTATAGAGTGCCATGGTATAGTGAACATCTAGTCCTGTGGCCATAGATAGGACAACTATTGTAGAAATACTAAATGTTAACTATAGCACATGAATAGATGGAGGGCTGTGCTGGGGTGTGAGATTTTACACCCTACTGAATCCTAGAGGCACCTGTTATGTGTTATAGTTTGTCTATGTAGGCTAGAGTACTGTGATCAATTCAGCAAGTTGTAGAAAATCATGTATGATGAGTACATTTGGTGTTAGTCTACAGGCTTGACTCTGGGGAGTACATGGGTATTCTGGGAAATCTGGGTATTAAGTTGTGTTGTATAGGTAGCCTAGAGTGTCCTGTGTGTAAGTGTTGTTTCAGGAGATTCATGCAGGACACTATATGTTGCATTCAGCCTAAGAGACCATGGTGGGACTAAGATGGAACAAAGGATTTGGAACCCTACCAACAGCTAGAAGTCACTACTATTGAAATCTAGGGATGACACTGGATGTTCCATCCAGTCTGGACTCCACTGGATTAGAAAAACGATGATAGGCTGCAGAGCAGTGCTCTGAAATCTAGACGATGGAGGAGTATTCTGATAGTCTGGGGATAGAATGGTCATGTAGGGCAGCCACAACTCCTCTGGTTCTATGAGAGACTGATAGTCTTTGTGGGAATCTAGATGCTGTCAACAGCACAGAAAAAGTTGATGGGTCTAAGAATGCCGGAGATTGCTATAGAGGCAGCTGGAAAAGAACAGGACAATAGCTGTTGCAACTTGGGTAGATCAAACCCTCTATGTACAAAGTACTGAGTGGGTAACTAAACTAAACAAGTTAAAACCTGGGAAGACATAGAAAATCTGAATAAGGAATAATGCTCTATACTGTACCTAAAGTGTCCCATGGATGTATTAGTGCAGGGTAAGTGCTAGCAAAGACTAGATGTTCACGACAGAAAAGGAGGATTCCTGAGAATAGTCTGAGCTGAGTTATTTGGGAGCATACTCCCTAGAAGAAACTTGAATCAAGAGGCAAACAGCCAGATTATGCAGGGGTGCTGGCTGTTAAACTCAAGCTAGATGCAGATGGATATGGAAAACAAGTATTGGTTGGTGGCTTATATAAGAAGCCAGTTCCTGGAGGAGAACATTAGGAATGTGGTAGAGTAGGGTGCTGCAGGTAACACAGAGGGTACTGTGGGTGGGTGAAGGTAGCAACGTGTCTGCTGCATGTATGTCGGCAATCGCACACGTGGAAGGCCAAGACATGGGATTTCCGAAATTATAGAAGCCTAGATATTGCTACTTAGGTGATCAAACTAAATTTGTATAATGACTTTGGGAAAGAGGCTAGATCCAGATAGAGATAGAATATGAAATATCTGGTTGTGAGGGAGTGAGTACTTACCAGGCCATACCATGGTGGAGGACTCAGGAATACAGAATTTGGATTCGGGTAAGATAGTTAGCAAAATGAGTACTATATGTAGATTCAAGCAGCGCAGGTCCTTGTAGGACAATGTATGTTGGTTGGAGGACAGGAGTAGATGCTGAGATTCGGCCCTCACATTTGGAACTCTGTTGAATCCTGTGAGCATTACTACAACATGCAAGAATATCAGTGGCAAAAACTAGACTTGGACACTTGTAGTGACTTATGATCTGTTTGTTGGCATATGGGGAAACGCTATCTGGTAGGGGAAATATTCTGGGCTTGGTCTTTGGGGAAGATATGGAAAGTCTGGATTGGAAATGGAGTTGTGAAAGCAGGGCAACTATTTCATGCATGGGTGTAGGTGTGTTAAATTCAGGGGAGCCTAACTGTTGACTATACCAAAGAAGGAGTTGCTGGACCTAGTCTTGGCTGAAGGCTTTGAAAACCTTCACAGGCCTAAAATTTGCAAATGCAAGGCACATGAGGCAGCTGTAAGTCAGACAGCAAGTGGAAAATCAAATATTCACTTGTGTGTAGTGGGTTACTCAATTGGCTAAAGTTGGGTCCTGGTGGTTGTGGGATGTCTGGTTATATAATGAAGTGGTTTAGGCATCGGAATCATCCTGCAGATGGATTCAGGTAGGATGGTTACTGTTGGGAATGTAGATGCTGGATACAGCACAAAAGAATGTGCTAGGACAAGGCCAGTTGGAGGGAAAGTGCCAGCAGAAGCTTAGAACTATCTATCAAAGCACGGTAGGACTAAGATTGAACCTAGGGTTTGGAACTCAGCAAACAGCTAAAAGTCACTATAAGTGTGAGAAAACAGCTCTTTTAGAGTTCTCACTGGATGTTTCATCAGGTCTGGACTCTACTGGAGTAGGAAAAGAATTATCTGCTCGAAAGGTGCACTTACTTCTCTTGGCATTGTAGAAGGATTTGGACAGTCTTGGCATGCTGTGATATTATGTAGTCAGCCAGAGATCCTGTGGTTTGATGAGGTTGGGGTTGTCTCAGTGGGAATGTATATGTTGTCTACAGCACAGGAGGATTTGATGGGACTAGGAATCCTATATGCTATGAATATGTTTTATTACCATTGGTTATTCAAGAAGATGCTTTGGGCAATCGATTAGTAGAATATAGCCAGGCAGGAAATCTGAACAGAGATATAGAGAGAAAGTAGGCAGAGTCAGGGAGATGCCATGTAGCTGCTGAAGGAGAAAACCAGCAGCTACCAGTGAGAGCCTTACTGGTATGGATCATAATGATACATAGATATACAAAAGGGAATCCCACATCAATATGAGCTATGTTTGGAGGGATGTGGAAAAACAGTATTTGGAACAGGAAATATTCACTAGGTTCGAACTTTAGGAGGACACGATAACTTTTCATAAGGAGTGGGGTTATTCCATTAGCCAGTACAGGTATGATAAGTGTTGGGGAACTCCCAGTGTTGGCTACAGAATAGTAGTAGCTGGTGGGATCATGCTGTGTTTTGAGATTTGTGTCCCTAAAACATGCCAAAATCACTACTGCAGAGTGCAAGGGTCCATTCTTTGATGGGACAGGGACTATTCAATCTAGGATAAATTCCACTGAATATGGAAAACCAATTACAGAGTATGGATATCTTCACCTGGATAAATCCTGGAGGGGGACATAGGAAGTCTGGGTATGGTGTGAAGAGGTATGGGCAACTCTAAGACCCCTGTTGGTTTATCTAAATAGGATTATATCTGGCTGTAGCCCAGATGTTCTCTATAATATAGGGAAAATGTTCTAAATAGGCTGCAACATGTTGAAGCCTAAAATTCACTACTATAAGGCAAGGAGTCCAGACCAAGATTGAACATTTCTTATGGTTTCCAGGTTATACATAACAGAATGTTAAAAATCAAGTGTCTAATACTGTGTGATATTCTCAATAGGCTAGACAGCCGGAAGATAGGAGAACCCTGGTTATGGACTGGGCTTAGGTTGGTTGTAGAAAGCCTCCTTAGGTGAGTGAGTATATTAAAGGAGGCTGTATGCTCACCACAGTAAAAGAGATATTGAGGCTAGGCTGGGTCAGATGACTTGGGATAAGGTGGAAGCCTGGAGGCCATGATTTGTTGCTACACAGCCAGAGAAGATATGGACACTGGTTTGCGTATATTCATTAGGTACAGAGGAATGTGGAGATGCAAGTATTCGTGTGTGTGTGTTTGTGTGTGTGTGTGTGTGTGTGTATGTGTGTGTGTGAGTGTGTGTGTGTACGGTCAACAGGCTAAGTCATGGAGTAGGAATGTTATTTGGGAATGATTTTAGGGAAGACATTCAAGATACTAGCCAAAGATTGAGGTGGACATTTTGGACTAAACCATTGACAGGGATAGTATTGTTGAAGAATTTGGAGAAGCAAATGATCTGTCATGTGTTCTACCACAACAAAGGTAGATATGTAAAAAAGTTTGAGGTGGAAAATTTGCCTTAGAGTTATTAAACAAAGTCTCCATCTAAACCCAAACTCCCTTTGCCTTCTCAATATCTTCCCCCTATCATCAAAGTGTCAGGAGTGGTACAGTCCACTATTTGTTCCTTCCTTCCCCAGGCATTCTTGTGGGTCAGAACCAGACTTTGTGATGTCAGAGCACAAGCTCACCTACTATTGGTCGAGACCTTGATGATGACTCAGGTCTGAGGGTGTGGCCTTCCCTACTCTGCCAGTTGTTCACAGCCCCTCGAGGGAGAAACAACACGCGCTCACGCGACTTGGTGATGGAGAGTCTAGCAAAGGAACCTAAGGAATCACTGTCCGACATGGATCTCCCAACATCCAGTAGTGATGTTCCAATGGCAGCGAACGGGCCAGTCCTTATGGTGAAGACAAAGGCATCTCTAAAGCAGTATCCACCTTACATGTCGTGTGGAAAGGTGAGTTGACGAACCCTACTGGAGCTCCCTCCTCTACTCATTTACTCTTACCTAAAGTCACTACCTCTCTCCTTCCTGGCATAAATCCCTTATCAATTCTCACCTCTTCCGACAAAGTGTCCTTCACATGCCTCTCCTGACTTCTCCCTCTATTAACTAATTCTTGTGTTCACCTCTTGCCATTCCAGGCACACAAGAAAAGCAAACACCGGAAGCACTCCTCAAAGAAGAGGAACAAGAGAAAGAGGGAGGCCGAAGAGGCAGCTGCCCTCAAACGGAAGAAAATCAAAGTGAAAGCTGTTACTGCAATGCCTGAACCTAAGGAGGAGGAGCCTGAAAAGGAAGCCGAGGTGCACACTACTGGAGAAGCAAGCGTGGTCGCAGCAGCCGATGAGGGGGAGAGCCAATAAGATGGCTATCATGAAGACGGGGAATGCCCAAATATGACAAAGAAAATTGCATTGGTATAAATTTCTTAAATTGAAAATAAATTCAATTTAGTTGAAAAGCTATGTGTCTTTTACAGTGACTAAAGGTGAAACCAGGAAAGGGAAGGAAAAATGATGGTTATAGGAGAAGAGAGGGAAGATGGGTGGGTGAATGGCAATGGAGAGATTTGTTCTTCACTAGGTTTGGGACAGTCATAGTGGGTTCATGGAAAGAGGGGGAGTTTGGGTTGGTAGAAGACAAGGGAGGGATTTGGGTCTACAGAGGTTTGGGCATTAATTGTGGGTGCATAAAAGAGGCGAGTTTGTGTGGGAAGAAGACAAGGGAGGGATTAGGGTCTCCAAAATTTTGTGGCTTTAACGGTGAGAGCATGGAAAGAGAGGGAGTTTTGGTGGGTAGGAGACAAGGGAGGGATTTGTGTCTCCAAAGGTTTGGGCATCAATGGTGGGTGCATGGAAGACGGGGAGTTTGGGTGGGAAGAAGACAAGGGAGGGATTTGGGTCTCCAAAGTTTTGGGGCAGTAATGGTGAGGGCATGAAAAGAAAGGGAGTTTGGGTGGGAAGATGACAAGGGAGGGATTTGGGTCTCCAAAGAATTGGTCATCAATGGTGGGTGCCTGGAAGAGGGGGAGTTAGGGTGGATAGAAGACAAGGAAGGGATTTGTGTCTCCAAAGGATTTGGGCAGTAATGGTGAGTGCATGAAAAGAAAGGGAACTTGGGTTGGTAGAAGACAAGGGAGGGATTTGTGTCTCCAAAGGTTTGGGCATCACTTGTGGGTGCATGGAAGAAAGGGAGTTTGGGTGTGTAGGAGACAAGGGAGGGATTTGTGTTTTTAAAGGTTTGGGCATCAATGAAGGGTGCATGGAAGAGGGGGAGTTTGGGTGGGAAGAAGACAAAGGAGGGATTTTTGTCTCCAAACGTTTGGGCACCATTGGTGTGTGCCAGGATGAGGGGGATTTTGGGGCAGTAATGGTGAGTGCATGAAAAGGAAGGGAGCATGATTGGGTAGAAGACAAGGGAGGAATTTGGGTCTCCAAAGGTTTGGGCATCAATGGTGGGTGCATGAAAGTGGGGATGTTTGGGTTGGAAGAAGACAAGGGTGGGATTTGGGTCTCCTAAGTTTTGGGCAACAATGGTGGGTGCATGGAAGAGGGGGAGTTCGGGTGGGAAGAAGACAAGGTTGGGATTTGGGTCTCCAAAGGTTTGGGAAACAATGGTTGGTGCATGGAAGAGGGGGAGTTTGGGTGGGAAGAAGACAAGGGAGGGATTTGGGTTTCCATATGTTTGGAGCAGTAATGGTGAGTGCATGGAAAGAGAGTGAGTTTGGGTGGGTAGAAAACACGGGAGGGATTTGGGTCTCCAAAGGTATGGGCAACAATTTTGGGTGCATGGAAGAGAGGGAGTTTGGGTGGGTAGGAAAAAAAGGGAGGGATTTTGGTCTCCAAAAGTTTGGGCATCAATGGTGGGTGCCTTGAAGAGGGGGATTTTGTGTGGGTAGAAGACAAGGGAGGGATTTGTGTCTCCAAAATTTTGGGGCAGTAATTGTGAGATCTTGGAAAGAGTGGGAATATGGGTGGGTAATACCAGGGAAGGGAGTTGGATCTCATATACTTTAGAGAGTGTAATGAAGGGTAAATGATAAGAGACATTTGGGTGGGTACATGACAAGGGAAGGATTTGATTCTCAAATACTCAGGTGGCAGTAATCATGAGTATCTGTTAAGAGAGGAGTTTGGGTTATTATATGAAGGGTGGGATTAGGGTCTCAGAAAGATGGGGTCAGAAATGGTGGATATATAGCAACAGAGGGAGTATGCTGGGTAAATGAAAGGGAGGGATTTGGGTCTTATACACGTTAGGGGCAGCAATGGTGAGTATGTAGCAAGAGAAATACCTTGGATGGGCATACGACAATGGAGAGATTAGGGTCTCACAAAGCTGGTGGCAAAATGAGGGGTATATGCCCAGAGAGGGCTTTGGGTAGCTGTATGACCAGGGGGTGTTTGGGTCTCTTAAGGTTTGTGGCAGAAATAATTGGTATATTTCATGAAACAGAGTTTAGGTGGGTATATGTCAAGAGAGGGGGTTTTGTTGGGCTTATAAACATGGATATATTTGGGTCTGACATGTTTCGGGGAAGAAATGGTGGTTACATCACAAGACAGGAAATTGTGTGGTTACATGAAAATAGAAGAATTTTCAGTGGGCATATGGCAAGAGAAGGATTTGGGTCACAGCAGGATGGGGGCAGACATGGTGGATATATGGCTAGCGAGGGAGTTTGGGTGAGTACATGACATGGGGCAGATTGGGCCATCACAACGTTTGGGGGAAGAAATGGTGGAAACATTATAAGAGAGAGTATTAGGTTTGGTGTATGGCTAAGGAGGAATGAGTGTCTTGGAAGGATGGGTCCAGAAATAGTGGGTACATGGCGAGAGAGGGAGTTCACTTGGTTGAATGAAAGGGAGAGATTTGTGTCTGATAAGGTTTTAGGGAAGAAATATTGGCTATATGGCAAGAGAGGTAGTGTGGATAGGCAGATGACAAAGGAGGGATGTGGTCTCATAAGGATGAAGGCAGCAACAGTGGGGAGAGAGAGAGAGAGAGAGAGAGAGAGAGAGAGAGAGATTGGGTTGGTATATGATATGAGAGAGATTATGGTTTTACAAAGTTTGATGGCAGATAAACAATTTTCATGAATTTACGATAAAGATGGATTTGATTGCGTGTATTGTGTGAACCACACCTTGAACTCAAATTTCAAGTTGAGGCCTAGAAAATTGATTTAGGTGGGTATATGACACAGAAGACTCTTTGGTGTTGAAGATGGAAAATCTGACATTTTGTATACTATAGGGATAGAGGCCAGAAAAGGAATATGGTTTGATATATAAAAAGAAGAAAATTTGGGTTAGCATATGACAAAGAAGGGACTTTGGTTCCCACAGATTTGAGGGTCATACCACACATGCACTGTAAGACTCATAGAGGTAATTATGGAGCATTGAATCCAAATTGCTACATTTATCTAATCTCATAGATACGGATGAAGAAGACTGTGCTCCACCATCCATGTATTTTGCAAGATCCGGGCAAAACTTCACAGTATGAATGTCTCAACCTATCTGAGGTGAAGTGTGTGAGTGACAGTTATCCCCACAAATAGCTGTTATGTTTCCTGTTTGGCAACTTTTTTTGAATGTTGGTTTTATACCTCACCATCCAATGTAAGTAAGGAAATCTCCCCAGGAGCAATAATCACCCAGCAAACTCAAATCTACTGATCACATCTCAGTGAAAGGAATGGTAATTTGAAGTGACAGGTTTACCCTTGGTTATCCTTTATAAAAAATTTGTGTTTTAATAGGGCTTTTAGAATGGGCTGCTTACATAACAGGCCTAGCAGAAATGAGGATATACTAATGAGACAATTGTGTAGCTTGATCTATCAGAACAGTCAAATCATTGACTTCAACGTAATGAGTATTTCTACAGAAATCTCATGCCATGTAAAGCAATGTTCTCTACCCAAAGGAAAACCTTGTCTCCTTAAAGAGATTTCACACAATTCCTACTATCAAACCACCTTGCCAGATAAGACTAACAATTAGACAATGATGGGTGAGCTAAGGGAGGGTAGATGCCACCTCCTGACCACAACTGCTTATATGTCAATACCCTGTCCCTCTAGCTAAACTCTAATCTCAGTTCAGGACTTCAAGATGCAAGAGACTTGAAAGGGTCTCTGGATCTCTTTATCACTAGTTAATTGGATGCTTGCCTATAATTTTAGGAAATTAATTCATGATCATCATGTCAGGATTCAGGCAAACACGGCACTGGGCCTGTTGTTGAGTCCATACCAACTGATTCATCAGTAGTAGGTAGAGAGAGAGAGAGACGAGGCCTGATGTGGGAATGTAAACCTCAAAACCCACCCTCAGTGACATATATTATCCACAAAGGCTATATGCATTCCAGCATGGTCACACCTCCTAATTTCCCAAACAGTTGCACTTCTTGGTAACTAAGTAAGTATTCAAGTACATGAGAGCCTGTTTTTCATTCCCTTTCATTAACTGTCACATTTCTCTAGAAGCCACCAACTGTCAGTAGTTTGTCAGTTAGAGGTACAGACTTCTGAGCCATCCCCCATAGTCAAAGATGCACTGTAGGAGGGCTCGAGAGTCTAACTGGCAAACTCCTGACAGTTGGTGGCTTCTAGAGAAGTGTGAGAGTTAATGTGGATGGAAACCATACTGGCATATATTTGAGTGCTTAGTCACCAAGCATACTGGAATATGACCTGGCCTCATCTTACACAGGCCTTTGCATGCAATCACGACGGCTCTGTATTTGTGAGAGCAATGACTCTGTCATGTCTTGAGATCACAATTTCACTCTTGGCATCTGCAGCCTCAGACTCATAAAATCTTTTTAAATGCTCCCTGCAATGGTACCTGAGTCTTGAAGAGAGGGCTACAAATATCCCATTGCACATACTCTCATTTTTTTCCAGGATGACCAGTTGTGAATGTCTTTTTTAAACATAATCTACAGCACGAGGTCTCTGATGAGGTATGAGAACTGCACTAATCTGTAGTTATCGAGGTATGAATGTAGAGTGAAGCTTGATACTTCATTCATTTAACAAAATAATAGTATGAGGTTCAATACTGGGTCCTTGGATCTCCATAACCATGTGTTCTCGACAAAGCTTACAGCAGCAGGCATGTGTTGCTTTCTGAAGAGTAGACCTTAAATTCACTCTTAAGGAGCTGATTATTCCCAGAAAGTTTGTACCACTATTGCATTCATGGACATATCTTTCTAGGTTGTTCATTAATATAGTATGCAATATTCTTAGTTTGGTACAACGACTGATGATCCTCCCAGGAGCACACCATGTAGGCTAGAGCAAAGGATGAAATACTGGGACTAAACTGGGAACTAGGATTTAGGACTTTGATGAAGTTAGAGATCATTACTGCAAGGCAAAGATTTCAGGCTACTATAGTGGCACTGCCTAAGGCTCATGATTTACACGCTACAGGATACGAAAACAGAAATATTGGGATGTATGTGGAATATCCAATAGACTAGGCCCTAGAAGAGAACACAGAAAGTTTGTGTATAGAGAGGGGTAGTATAGTCAACATCTAGTCCTGTGCCTGTGGATAGGGCAAGTACTTGTGGCACTCTAATTGTTCCTTATAGCACTGAAATTGGGGGTGTATGAGATTTGGGACCATGATGAAGCCTGAAGGCCTCTGCTCTGAAGTATAAGTTGTTTGTCTAGGCTGGGGTACTGGTATGGATTCAGCAGGATGTGCAAAAACATTTATGATGAGTATGTTAGGGATAATTAACAGGCCTGACTCTGGAGAGGTCATGGGGAATCTGAGTACAGAGTTGGGTTGTATAGGCAGCACACAGTGTTCTGTGGCTAAGTGTTGTAACAGGAACTTCATGCAGGAACCAAGATCTTACCTATTGCAAAGAAGAACATGAAGCAAAGGATTTCGGACATTGACAAAAGTTAGAAGTCACTACAAGGATGGGTGGTGGTGGTGTATGACTTTAATCATAGCACTTGGGAGGCAGAGGCAGGAGGATCTCTGTGAGTGTGAAGCCAACCTGGTCTACAGAGCTAGTGCAAAAATAGACTTCAAAGTTACGTAGAGAAGCCTTCTCTCAAAATAAAAATAGATAGATAGATAGACAGATAGGTAGATATAAGTAAGTCATTGCGAGGGAGAACAAGCACTATTCTAGGGATGCCACTAGATTGTCTGGACTCCACTAGTTTGGGAAAACAATTATCTCTGCAGAAGGGTGCATACCTCTATAGTCTTTGTAGGAGGATATGGACAGTCTGGGCATGTGTGCAAGAACGTTTAGTGCAGAGGGAGCCTAGCTGTTCACTAAAGCATAGTAGAAGTTGCTGGGCCTAAGCTTGTCTGCACACATTCAAACCTGTAGATGCCTAAAGCTCGCAAATGGAAGGCAAATGTGGTTCTAGTAGGTCAGGCTGCATGTGGAAAAACAAGTATTCATGTTTGTGTTGGTTATTACTCACTAGGCTAAACCCTGGAGGCCGAGCATGTGGGATGTCTAGGGACAAAGATAGGTGTCTTAATCATTTAAATGTCACTTGTGATTGAATGAAGGTAGAATGGTTCAAGTTGAGAGTATGGAAGTTGGATATAGCACAAAGGAATAGGCTAGGACAAGATCAGTTGGAGAAACCAGAGTCTGCAGAAGCCTAGAGCCATCAAGTACAAGGAACTCATAGCCACACTAGTCATGGTCACTGGATGTTCGACCATTCTAGTTACGCCAGAAAATAAAATGTCAGATAGGGATGTAAACACCAGGCTCACCCAGGAGGAGACCACAGGAAGTCTGTGTATTTATTGGTGTATTTTATGTGTCACAAGGCTTTCTGAAAGTAGATGTGGGTAGACAGGGATAGGGTACATCCCTATGGGAGCATAGATATAGGCTACAGCCAAGGACAAAATGCTTGGCATAGGCTAGGGCCAAGGAATGGGGACCTTGTTGAATTCCAGGGGTCATTAAAGCAAGGCTAGGAGTCCAGACATCTGTGCCAAACTGCATGCAGCATGGGATTTATGTTTTCCATGACATGAAAACAGAAATATTGGGTTGTGTTTGGAGTTTCAGTAACTAGACTCTGGGGAGTGGATGGGAAGTTTGTGTATAGAGTGCCATGGTATAGTGAACATCTAGTCCTGTGGCCATAGATAGGACAACTATTGTAGAAAAACTAAATGTTAACTATAGCACATGAATAGATGGAGGGGCTGTGCTGGGGTGTGAGATTTTACACCCTACTGAATCCTAGAGGCACCTGTTATGTGTTATAGGTTGTCAATGTAGGCTAAAGTACTGTGATCAATTCAGCAAGTTGTAGAAAATCATGTATGATGAGTACATTTGGTGTTAGTCTACAGGCTTGACTCTGGGGAGTACATGGGTATTCTGGGTAATCTGGGTATTAAGTTGTGTTGTATAGGTAGCCTAGAGTGTCCTGTGTGTAAGTGTTGTTTCAGGAGATTCATGCAGGACACTATATGTTGCATTCAGCCTAAGAGACCATGGTGGGACTAAGATGGAACAAAGGATTTGGAACACTACCAACAGCTAGAAGTCACTACTATTGAAATCTAGGGATGACACTGGATGTTCCATCCAGTCTGGACTCCACTGAATTAGAAAAACAATGATAGGATGCAGAGCAGTGCTCTGAAATCTAGATGATGGAGGAGTATTCTGATAGTCTGGGGATAGAATGGTCATGTAGGGCAGCCACAACTCCTCTGGTTCTATGAGAGATTGATAGTCTTTGTGGGAATCTAGATGCTGTCAACAGCACAGAAATAGTTGATGGGTCTAAGAATGCCGGAGATTGCTATGGAGGCAGCTGGAGAAGACCAGGACACTGGTTGTTGCAACTTGGGTAAATCAAGCCCTCTATGTACAAAGTACTGAGTGGGTAACTAAACTAAACAAGTTAAAATGTGGGAAGACATAGAAAATCTGAATAAGGAATAATGTTCTATATTGTACCTAAAGTGTCCCGTGGATGTACTAGTGCAGGGTAAGTGCTAGCAAAGACTAGATATTCACGATAGAAAAGGAGGATTCCTGAGAATAGTCTGAGCTGAGTTATTTGGGACCATACTCCCGAGAAGACCCTTGAATCAAGAGGCAAACAGCCAGATTATGCAGGGGTGCTGGCTGTTAAACTCAAGCTAGATGCAGATGGATATGGAAAACAAGTATTGGTTGGTGGCATATATAAGAAGCCAGTTCCTGGAGGAGAACATAAGAATGTGGTGGAGTAGGGTGCTGCAGGTAACACAGAGGGTACTGTGGGTGGGTGAAGGTAGCAACTTGTCTGCTGCATGTATGTCGGCAATCGCACACGTGGAAGGCCAAGATATGGGATTTCCGAAATTATAGAAGCCTAGGTATTGCTACTTTGGTGATCAAACTAAATTTGTATAATGACTTTGGGAAAGAGGCTAGATCCAGATAGAGATAGAATATGAAATATCTGGTTGTGAGGGAGTGAGTACTTACCAGGCCATACCATGGTGGAGGACTCAGGAATACAGAATTTGGATTCGGGTAAGATAGTTAGCAAAATGAGTACTATATGTAGATTCAAGCAGCGCAGGTCCTTGTAGGACAATGTATGTTGGTTGGAGGACAGGAGTAGATGCTGGGATTCGGCCCTCGCATTTGGAACTCTGTTGAATCCTGTGAGCATTACTACAACATGCAAGAATAGCAGTGGCAAAAACTAGACTTGGACACTTGTAGTGACTTATGATCTGTTTGTTGGCATATGGGGAAACGCTATCTGGTAGGTGAAATATTCTGGGCTTGGTCTTTGGGGAAGATATGTAAAGTCTGGATTGGAAATGGAGTTGTGAAAGCAGGGCAACTATTTCATGCATGGGTGTAGGTGTGTTAAATTCAGGGGAGCCTAACTGTTGACTATACCAAAGAAGGAGTTGCTGGACCTAGTCTTGGCTGAAGGCTTTGAAAACCTTCACAGGCCTAAAATTTGCAAATGCAAGGCACATGAGGCAGCTGTAAGTCAGACTGCAAGTGGAAAATCAAATATTCATTTGTGTGTAGTGGGTTACTCAATTGGCTAAAGTTCGGTCATGGTGGTTGTGGGATGTCTGGTTATATAATGAAGTGGTTTAGGCATCGGAATCATCCTGCAGATGGATTCAGGTAGGATGGTTACTGTTGGGAATGTAGATGCTGGATACAGCACAAAAGAATGTGCTAGGACAAGGCCAGTTGGAGGGAAAGTGCCAGCAGAAGCTTAGAACTATCTATCAAAGCATGGTAGGACTAAGATGAAGCCTAGGGTTTGGAACTCAGCAAACAGCTAAAAGTCACTATAAGTGTGAGAAAACAGCTCTTTTAGAGTTCTCACTGGATGTTTCATCAGGTCTGGACTCTACTGGAGTAGGAAAAGAATTATCTGCTCGAAAGGTGCACTTACTTCTCTTGGCATTGTAGAAGGATTTGGACAGTCTTGGCATGCTGTGATATTATGTAGTCAGCCAGAGATCCTGTGGTTTGATGAGGTTGGGGTTGTCTCAGTGGGAATGTATATGTTGTCTACAGCACAGGAGGATTTGATGGGACTAGGAATCCTATATGCTATGAATATGTTTTATTACCATTGGTTATTCAAGAAGATGCTTTGGGCAATCGATTAGTAGAATATAGCCAGGCAGGAAATCTGAACAGAGATATAGAGAGAAAGTAGGCAGAGTCAGGGAGATGCCATGTAGCTGCTGAAGGAGAAAACCAGCAGCTACCAGTGAGAGCCTTACTGGTATGGATCATAATGATGCATAGATATACAAAAGGGAATCCCACATCAATATGAGCTATGTTTGGAGGGATGTGGAAAAACAATATTTGGAACAGGAAATATTCACTAGGTTCGAACTTTAGGAGGACACGATAACTTTTCATAAGGAGTGGGGTTATTCCATTAGCCAGTACAGGTATGATAAGTGTTGGGGAACTCTCAGTGTTGGCTACAGAATAGTAGTAGCTGGTGGGATCATGCTGTGTTTTGAGATTTGTGTCCCTAAAACATGCCAAAAATCACTACTGCAGAGTGCAAGGGTCCATTCTTTGATGGGACAGGGACTATTCAATCTAGGATAAATTCCACTGAATATGAAAAACCAATTACAGAGTATGGATATCTTCACCTGGATAAATCCTGGAGGGGGACATAGGAAGTCTGGGTATGGTGTGAAGAGGTATGGGCAACTCTAAGACCCCTGTTGGTTTATCTAAATAGGATTATATCTGGCTGTAGCCCAGATGTTCTCTATAATATAGGAAAAATGTTCTAAATAGGCTGCAACATGTTGAAGCCTAAAATTCACTACTATAAGGCAAGGAGTCCAGACCAAGATTGAACATTTCTTATGGTTTCCAGGTTATACATAACAGAATGTTAAAAATCAAGTGTCTAATACTGTGTGATATTCTCAATAGGCTAGACACCAGAAGATAGGAGAAACCTGGTTATGGACTGGGCTTATGTTGGTTGTAGAAAGCCTCCTTAGGTGAGTGAGTATATTAAAGGAGGCTGTATGCTCACCACAGTAAAAGAGATATTGAGGCTAGGCTGGGTCACCTGACTTGGGATAAGGTGGAAGCCTGGAGGCCATGATTTGTTGCTACACAGCCAGACAAGATATGGACACTGGTTTGCGTATATTCATTAGGTACAGAGGAATGTGGAGATGCAGGTATTCGTGTGTGTGTGTGTGTGTGTGTGTGTGTGTGTGTGGGTGTATGTGTGTGTGAGTGTGTGTGTGTGTACGGTCAACAGGCTAAGCCATGGAGTAGGAATGTTGTTTGGGAATGATTTTAGGGAAGACATTCAAGATACTAGCCAAAGATTGAGGCGGACATTTTGGACTAAACCATTGACAGGGATAGTATTGTTGAAGAATTTGGAGAAGCAAATGATCTGTCATGTGTTCTACCACAACAAAGGTAGATATGTAAAAAAGGTTGAGGTGGAAAATTTGCCTTAGAGTTATTAAACAAAGTCTCCATCTAAACCCAAACTCTCTTTGCCTTCTCAATATCTTCCCCCTATCATCAAAGTGTCAGGAGTGGTACAGTCCACTATTTGTTCCTTCCTTCCCCAGGCATTCTTGTGGGTCAGAACCAGACTTTGTGATGTCAGAGCACAAGCTCACCTACTATTGGTCGAGACCTTGATGATGACTCAGGTCTGAGGGTGTGGCCTTCCCTACTCTGCCAGTTGTTCACAGCCCCTCGAGGGAGAAACAACACGCGCTCACGCGACTTGGTGATGGAGAGTCTAGCAAAGGAACCTAAGGAATCACTGTCCGACATGGACCTCCCAACATCCAGTAGTGATGTTCCGATGGCAGCGAACGGGCCAGTCCTTATGGTGAAGACAAAGGCAGCTCTAAAGCAGTATCCACCTTACATGTCGTGCGGAAAGGTGAGTTGACGAACCCTACTGGAGCTCCCTCCTCTACTCATTTACTCTTACCTAAAGTCACTACCTCTCTCCTTCCTGGCATAAATCCCTTATCAATTCTCACCTCTTCCGACAAAGTGTCCTTCACATGCCTCTCCTGACTTCTCCCTGTATTAACTAATTCTTGTGTTCACCTCTTGCCATTCCAGGCACACAAGAAAAGCAAACACCGGAAGCACTCCTCAAAGAAGAGGAACAAGAGAAAGAGGGAGGCCGAAGAGGCAGCTGCCCTCGAACGGAAGAAAATCAAAGTGAAAGCTGTTACTGCAATGCCTGAACCTAAGGAGGAGGAGCCTGAAAAGGAAGCCGAGGTGCACACTACTGGAGAAGCAAGCGTGGTCGCAGCAGCCGATGAGGGGGAGAGCCAATAAGATGGCTATCATGAAGACGGGGAATGCCCAAATATGACAAAGAAAATTGCATTGGTATAAATTTCTTAAATTGAAAATAAATTCAATTTAGTTGAAAAGCTATGTGTCTTTTACAGTGACTAAAGGCGAAACCAGGAAAGGGAAGGAAAAATGATGGTTATAGGAGAAGAGAGGGAAGATGGGTGGGTGATTGGCAATGGAGAGATTTGTTCTTCACTAGGTTTGGGACAGTCATAGTGGGTTCATGGAAAGAGGGGGAGTTTGGGTTGGTAGAAGACAAGGGAGGGATTTGGGTCTACAAAGGTTTGGGCATTAATTGTGGGTGCATAAAAGAGGCAAGTTTGTGTGGGAAGAAGAAAAGGGAGGGATTAGGGTCTCCAAAATTTTGTGGCTTTAACGGTGAGAGCATGGAAAGAGAGGGAGTTTTGGTGGGTAGGAGACAAGGGAGGGATTTGTGTTTCCAAAGGTTTGGGCATCAATGGTGGGTGCATGGAAGACGGGGAGTTTGGGTGGGAAGAAGACAAGGGAGGGATTTGGGTCTCCAAAGTTTTGGGACAGTAATGGTGAGGGCATGAAAAGAAAGGGAGTTTGGGTGGGAAGATGACAAGGGAGGGATTTGGGTCTCCAAAGAATTGGTCATCAATGGTGGGTGCATGGAAGAGGGGGAGTTAGGGTGGATAGAAGACAAGGAAGGGATTTGTGTCTCCAAAGGATTTGGGCAGTAATGGTGAGTGCATGAAAAGAAAGGGAACTTGGGTTGGTAGAAGACAAGGGAGGGATTTGTGTCTCCAAAGGTTTGGGCATCACTTGTGGGTGCATGGAAGAAAGGGAGTTTGGGTGTGTAGGAGACAAGGGAGGGATTTGTGTTTTTAAAGGTTTGGGCATCAATGATGGGTGCATGGAAGAGGGGGAGTTTGGGTGGGAAGAAGACAAGGGAGGGATTTTTGTCTCCAAACGTTTGGGCATCATTGGTGGGTGCCTGGATGAGGGGGATTTTGGGGCAGTAATGGTGAGTGCATGAAAAGAAAGGGAGCATGGGTGGGTAGAAGACAAGGGAGGGATTTGTGTCTCCAAAGGTTTGGGCATCAATGGTGGGTGCATGAAAGTGGGGATGTTTGGGTTGGAAGAAGACAAGGGTGGGATTTGGGTCTCCAAAGGTTTGGGCAACAATGGTGGGTGCATGGAAGAGGGGGAGTTCGGGTGTGAAGAAGACAAGGTTGGGATTTGGGTCTCCAAAGGTTTGGGAAACAATGGTGGGTGCATGGAAGAGGGGGAGTTTGGGTGGGAAGAAGACAAGGGAGTGATTTGGGTTTCCATATGTTTGGAGCAGTAATGGTGAGTGCATGGAAAGAGAGGGAGTTTGGGTGGGTAGAAGACACGGGAGGGATTTGGGTCTCCAAATGTTTGGGCATCAATTGTGGGTTCATGGAAGAGAGGGAGTTTGGGTGGGTAGGATAAAAGGGAGGGATTTGTGTCTCCAAAAGTTTGGGCATCAATGGTGGGTGCCTTGAAGAGGGGGATTTTGTGTGGGTAGAAGAAAAGGGAGGGATTTGTGCCTCCAAAATTTTGGGGCAGTAATGGTGAGAGCTTGGATAGAGTGGGAATATGGGTGGGTAATGCCAGGGAAGGGAGTTGGATCTCATATACTTTGGAGAGTGTAATGATGGGTAAATGATAAGAGAAATTTGGGTGGGTACATGACAAGGGAAGGATTTGATTCTCAAATACTCAGGTCGCAGAAATCATGAGTATCTGTTAAGAGAGGAGTTTGGGTTATTATATGAAGGGTGGGATTAGGGTCTCAGAAAGATGGGGTCAGAAATGGTGGATATATAGCAACAGAGGGAGTATGCTGGGTAAATGACAAGGGAGGGATTTGGGTCTTATACACTTTAGGGGCAGCAATGGTGAGTATGTAGCAAGAGAAATACTTTGGATGGGCATATGACAATGGAGAGATTAGGGTCTCACAAAGCTGGTGGCAAAATGATGGGTATATGCCCAGAGAGGAGTTTGGGTAGCTGTATGACCAGGGGGTGTTTGGGTCTCTTAAGGTTTGGGGCAGAAATAATTGGTATATTTCATGAAACAGAGTTTGGGTGGGTATATGTCAAGAGAGGGGGTTTTGTTGGGCTTATAAACATGGATATATTTGGGTCTGACATGTTTGGGGGAAGAAATGGTGGTTACATCACAAGACAGGACATTGTGTGGTTACATGAAAATAGAAGAATTTTCAGTGGGCATATGGCAAGAGAAGGATTTGGGTCACAGCAGGATGGGGGCAGACATGGTGGATATATGGCTAGCGAGGGAGTTTGGGTGAGTACATGACATGGGGCAGATTGGGCCATCACAACGTTTGGGGGAAGAAATGGTGGAAACATTATAAGAGAGAGTATTAGGTTTGGTGTATGGCTAAGGAGGAATGAGTGTCTTGGAAGGATGGGTCCAGAAATAGTGGGTACATGGCGAGAGAGGGAGTTCACTTGGTTGAATGAAAGGGAGAGATTTGTGTCTGATAAGGTTTTAGGGAAGAAATATTGGCTATATGGCAAGAGAGGTAGTGTGGATAGGCAGATGACAAAGGAGGGATGTGGTCTCATAAGGATGAAGGCAGCAACAGTGGGGAGACAGAGAGAGAGAGATAGATAGAGAGAGAGAGAGAGAGAGAGAGAGAGAGAGAGAGAGATTGGGTTGGTATATGATATGAGAGAGATTATGGTTTTACAAAGTTTGATGGCAGATAAACAATTTTCATGAATTTACGATAAAGATGGATTTGATTGCGTGTATTGTGTGAACCACACCTTGAATTCAAATTTCAAGTTGAGGCCTAGAAAATTGATTTAGGTGGGTATATGACAAAGAAGACTCTTTGGTGTTGAAGATGGAAAATCTGACATTTTGTATACTATAGGGATAGAGGCCAGAAAAGGAATATGGTTTGATATATAAAAAGAAGAAAATTTGGGTTAGCATATGACAAAGAAGGGACTTTGGTTCCCACAGATTTGAGGGTCATACCACACATGCACTGTAAGACTCATAGAGGTAATTATGGAGCATTGAATCCAAATTGCTACATTTATCTAATCTCATAGATACGGATGAAGAAGACTGTGCTCCACCATCCATGTATTTTGCAAGATCCGGGCAAAACTTCACAGTATGAATGTCTCAACCTATCTGAGGTGAAGTGTGTGAGTGACAGTTATCCCCACAAATAGCTGTTATGTTTCCTGTTTGGCAACTTTTTTTGAATGTTGGTTTTATACCTCACCATCCAATGTAAGTAAGGAAATCTCCCCAGGAGCAATAATCACCCAGCAAACTCAAATCTACTGATCACATCTCAGTGAAAGGAATGGTAATTTGAAGTGACAGGTTTACCCTTGGTTATGCTTTATAAAAAATTTGTGTTTTAATAGGGCTTTTAGAATGGGCTGCTTACATAACAGGCCTAGCAGAAATGAGGATATACTAATGAGACAATTGTGTAGCTTGATCTATCAGAACAGTCAAATCATTGACGTCAACGTAATGAGTATTTCTACAGAAATCTCATGCCAGGTAAAGCAATGTTCTCTACCCAAAGGAAAACCTTGTCTCCTTAAAGAGATTTCACACAATTCCTACTATCAAACCACCTTGCCAGATAAGACTAACAATTAGACAATGATGGGTGAGCTAAGGGTGGGTAGATGCCACCTCCTGACCACAACTGCTTATATGTCAATACCCTGTCCCTCTAGCTAAACTCTAATCTCAGTTCAGGATTTCAAGATGCAAGAGACTTGAAAGGGTCTCTGGATCTCTTTATCACTAGTTAATTGGATGCTTGCCTATAATTTTAGGAAATTAATTCATGATCATCATGTCAGGATTCAGGCAAACACGGCACTGGGCCTGTTGTTGAGTCCATACCAACTGATTCATCAGTAGTAGGTAGAGAGAGAGAGAGAGAGAGACGAGGCCTGATGTGGGAATGTAAACCTCAAAACCCACCCTCAGTGACATATATTATCCACAAAGGCTATATGCATTCCAGCATGGTCACACCTCCTAATTTCCCAAACAGTTGCACTTCTTGGTAACTAAGTAAGTATTCAAGTACATGAGAGCCTGTTTTTCATTCCCTTTCATTAACTGTCACATTTCTCTAGAAGCCACCAACTGTCAGTAGTTTGTCAGTTAGAGGTACAGACTTCTGAGCCATCCCCCATAGTCAAAGATGCACTGTAGGAGGGCTCGAGAGTCTAACTGGCAAACTCCTGACAGTTGGTGGCTTCTAGAGAAGTGTGAGAGTTAATGTGGATGGAAACCATACTGGCATATATTTGAGTGCTTAGTCACCAAGCATACTGGAATATGACCTGGCCTCATCTTACACAGGCCTTTGCATGCAATCACGATGGCTCTGTATTTGTGAGAGCAATGACTCTGTCATGTCTTGAGATCACAATTTCACTCTTGGCATCTGCAGCCTCAGACTCATAAAATCTTTTTAAATGCTCCCTGCAATGGTACCTGAGTCTTGAAGAGAGGGCTACAAATATCCCATTGCACATACTCTCATTTTTTTTTCCAGGATGACCAGTTGTGAATGACTTTTTTAAACATAATCTACTGCCCCAATGTCTCTGAGGAGGTCTGAGAACTGCACTAATCTGTAGTTATCGAGATATGAATGTAGAGTGAAGCTTGATACTTCATTCATTTAACAAAATAATAGTATGAGGTTCAATACTGGGGCCTTGGATCTCCATAACCATGTGTTCTCGACAAAGCTTACAGCAGCAGGCATGTGTTGCTTTCTGTAGAGTAGACCTTAAATTCACTCTTAAGGAGCTGATTATTCCCAGAAAGTTTGTACCACTATTGCATTCATGGACATATCTTTCTAGGTTGTTCATTAATATAGTATGCAATATTCTTAGTTTGGTACGACGACTGATGATCCTCCCAGGAGCACACCATGTAGGCTAGAGCAAAGGATGAAATACTGGGACTAAACTGGGAACTAGGATTTAGGACTTTGATGAAGTTAGAGATCATTACTGCAAGGCAAAGATTTCAGGCTACTATGGTGGCACTGCCTAAGGCTCATGATTTACACGCTACAGGATACGAAAACAGAAATATTGGGATGTATGTGGAATATCCAATAGACTAGGCCCTAGAAGAGAACACAGAAAGTTTGTGTATAGAGAGGGGTAGTATAGTCAACATCTAGTCCTGTGCCTGTGGATAGGGCAAGTACTAGTGGCACTCTAATTGTTCCTTATAGCACTGAAATTGGGGGTGTATGAGATTTGGGACCATGATGAAGCCTGAAGGCCTCTGCTCTGAAGTATAAGTTGTTTGTCTAGGCTGGGGTACTGGTATAGATTCAGCAGGATGTGCAAAAATATTTATGATGAGTATGTTAGGGATAATTAACAGGCCTGACTCTGGAGAGGTCATGGGGAATCTGAGTACAGAGTTGGGTTGTATAGGCAGCACACAGTGTTCTGTGGCTAAGTGTTGTAACAGGAACTTCATGCAGGAACCAAGATCTTACCTATAGCAAAGAAGAACATGGTAGTACTAGTCTGAAGCAAAGGATTTCGGACATTGACAAAAGTTAGAAGTCACTACAAGGATGGGTGGTGGTGGTGCATGACTTTAATCATAGCACTTGGGAGGCAGAGGCAGGAGGATCTCTGTGAGTGTGAAGCCAACCTGGTCTACAGAGCTAGTGCAAAAATAGACTTCAAAGTTACGTAGAGAAGCCTTCTCTCGAATTAAAAATAGATAGATAGATAGACAGATAGGTAGATATAAGTAAGTCATTGCGAGGGAGAACAAGCACTATTCTAGGGATGCCACTAGATTGTCTGGACTCCACTAGTTTGGGAAAACAATTATCTCTGCAGAAGGGTGCATACCTCTATAGTCTTTGTAGGAGGATATGGACAGTCTGGGCATGTGTGCAAGAACGTTGAGTGCAGAGGGAGCCTAGCTGTTCACTAAAGCATAGTAGAAGTTGTAGGGCCTAAGCTTGTCTGCACACATTCAATCCTGTAGATGCCTAAAGCTCGCAAATGGAAGGCAAATGTGGTTCTAGTAGGTCAGGCTGCATGTGGAAAAACAAGTATTCATGTTTGTGTTGGTTATAACTCACTAGGCTAAACCCTGGAGGCCGAGCATGTGGGATGTCTAGGGACAAAGATAGGTGGCTTAATCATTTAAATGTCACTTGTGATTATATGAAGGTAGAATGGTTCAAGTTGAGAGTATGGAAGTTGGATATAGCACAAAGGAATAGGCTAGGACAAGGTCAGTTGGAGGAACCAGAGTCTGCAGAAGCCTAGAGCCATCAAGTACAAGGAACTCATAGCCACACTAGTCATGGTCACTGGATGTTCGACCATTCTAGTTACGCCAGAAAATAAAATGTCAGATAGGGATGTAAACACCAGGCTCACCCAGGAGGAGACCACAGGAAGTCTGTGTATTTATTGGTGTATTTTATGTGTCACAAGGCTTTCTGAAAGTAGATGTGGGTAGACAGGGCTAGGGTACATCCCTATGGGAGCATAGATGTAGGCTACAGCCAAGGACAAAATGCTTGGCATAGGCTAGGGCCAAGGAATGGGGACCTTGTTGAATTCCAGGGGTCATTAAAGCAAGGCTAGGAGTCCAGACATCTGTGCCAAACTGCATGCAGCATGGGATTTATGTTTTGCATGACATGAAAATAGAAATATTGGGTTGTGTTTGGAGTTTCAGTAACTAGACTCTGGGGAGTGGATGGGAAGTTTGTGTATAGAGTGCCATGGTATAGTGAACATCTAGTCCTGTGGCCATAGATAGGACAACTATTGCGGAAAAACTAAATGTTAACTATAGCACATGAATAGATGGAGGGGCTCTGCTGGGGTGTGAGATTTTACACCCTACTGAATCCTAGAGGCACCTGTTATGTGTTATAGGTTGTCTATGTAGGCTAAAGTACTGTGATCAATTCAGCAAGTTGTAGAAAATCATGTATGATGAGTACATTTGGTGTTAGTCTACAGGCTTGACTCTGGGGAGTACATGGGTATTCTGGGTAATCTGGGTATTAAGTTGTGTTGTATAGGTAGCCTAGAGTGTCCTGTGTGTAAGTGTTGTTTCAGGAGATTCATGCAGGACACTATATGTTGCATTCAGCCTAAGAGACCATGGTGGGACTAAGATGGAACAAAGGATTTGGAACCCTACCAACAGCTAGAAGTCACTACTATTGAAATCTAGTGATGACACTGGATGTTCCATCCAGTCTGGACTCCACTGGATTAGAAAAACAATGATAGGATGCAGAGCAGTGCTCTGAAATCTAGACGATGGAGGAGTATTCTGATAGTCTGGGGATAGAATGGTCATGTAGGGCAGCCACAACTCCTCTGGTTCTATGAGAGATTGATAGTCTTTGTGGGAATCTAGATGCTGTCAACAGCACAGAAAAAGTTGATGGGTCTAAGAATGCCGGAGATTGCTATGGAGGCATCTGGAGAAGACCAGGACACTGGTTGTTGCAACTTGGGTAAATCAAGCCCTCTTTGTACAAAGTACTGAGTGGGTAACTAAACTAAACAAGTTAAAACCTGGGAAGACATAGAAAATCTGAATAAGGAATAATGTTCTATATTGTACCTAAAGTGTCCCGTGGATATACTAGTGCAGGGTAAGTGCTAGCAAAGCCTAGATATTCACGACAGAAAAGGAGGATTCCTGAGAATAGTCTGAGCTGAGTTATTTGGGACCATACTCCCAAGAAGACCCTTGAATCAAGAGGCAAACAGCCAGATTATGCAGGGGTGGTGGCTGTTAAACTCAAGCTAGATGCAGATGGATATGGAAAACAAATATTGGTTGGTGGCATATATAAGAAGCCAGTTCCTGGAGGAGAACATTAGGAATGTGGTAGAGTAGGGTGCTGCAGGTAACATAGAGGGTACTGTGGGTGGGTGAAGGTAGCAACTTGTCTGCTGCATGTATGTCGGCAATCGCACACGTGGAAGGCCAAGATATGGGATTTCCGAAATTATAGAAGCCTAGATATTGCTACTTAGGTGATCAAACTAAATTTGTATAATGACTTTGGGAAAGAGGCTAGATCCAGGTAGAGATAGAATATGAAATATCTGGTTGTGAGGGAGTGAGTACTTACCAGGCCATACCATGGTGGAGGACTCAGGAATACAGAATTTGGATTCGGGTAAGATAGTTAGCAAAATGAGTACTATATGTAGATTCAAGCAGCGCAGGTCCTTGTAGGACAATGTATGTTGGTTGGAGGACAGGAGTAGATGCTGGGATTCGGCCCTCGCATTTGGAACTCTGTTGAATCCTGTGAGCATACTACAACATGCAAGAATATCAGTGGCAAAAACTAGACTTGGACACTTGTAGTGACTTATGATCTGTTTGTTGGCATATGGGGAAACGCTATCTGGTAGGGGAAATATTCTGGGCTTGGTCTTTGGGGAAGATATGGAAAGTCTGGATTGGAAATGGAGTTGTGAAAGCAGGGCAACTATTTCATGCATGGATGTAGGTGTGTTAAATTCAGGGGAGCCTAACTGTTGACTATACCAAAGAAGGAGTTGCTGGACCTAGTCTTGGCTGAAGGCTTTGAAAACCTTCACAGGCCTAAAATTTGCAAATGCAAGGCACATGAGGCAGCTGTAAGTCAGACAGCAAGTGGAAAATCAAATATTCATTTGTGTGTAGTGGGTTACTCAATTGGCTAAAGTTGGGTCCTGGTGGTTGTGGGATGTCTGGTTATATAATGAAGTGGTTTAGGCATCGGAATCATCCTGCAGATGGATTCAGGTAGGATGGTTACTGTTGGGAATGTAGATGCTGGATACAGCACAAAAGAATGTGCTAGGACAAGGCCAGTTGGAGGGAAAGTGCCAGCAGAAGCTTAGAACTATCTATCAAAGCACGGTAGGACTAAGATGGAGCCTAGGGTTTGGAACTCAGCAAACAGCTAAAAGTCACTATAAGTGTGAGAAAACAGCTCTTTTAGAGTTCTCACTGGATGTTTCATCAGGTCTGGACTCTACTGGAGTAGGAAAAGAATTATCTGCTCGAAAGGTGCACTTACTTCTCTTGGCATTGTAGAAGGATTTGGACAGTCTTGGCATGCTGTGATATTATGTAGTCAGCCAGAGATCCTGTGGTTTGATGAGGTTGGGGTTGTCTCAGTGGGAATGTATATGTTGTCTACAGCACAGGAGGATTTGATGGGACTAGGAATCCTATATGCTATGAATATGTTTTATTACCATTGGTTATTCAAGAAGATGCTTTGGGCAATCGATTAGTAGAATATAGCCAGGCAGGAAATCTGAACAGAGATATAGAGAGAAAGTAGGCAGAGTCAGGGAGATGCCATGTAGCTGCTGAAGGAGAAAACCAGCAGCTACCAGTGAGAGCCTTACTGGAATGGATCATAATGATACATAGATATACAAAAGGGAATCCCACATCAATATGAGCTATGTTTGGAGGGATGTGGAAAAACAGTATTTGGAACAGGAAATATTCACTAGGTTCGAACTTTAGGAGGACACGATAACTTTTCATAAGGAGTGGGGTTATTCCATTAGCCAGTACAGGTATGATAAGTGTTGGGGAACTCTCAGTGTTGGCTACAGAATAGTAGTAGCTGGTGGGATCATGCTGTGTTTTGAGATTTGTGTCCCTAAAACATGCCACAAATCACTACTGCAGAGTGCAAGGGTCCATTCTTTGATGGGACAGGGACTATTCAATCTAGGATAAATTCCACTGAATATGGAAAACCAATTACAGAGTATGGATATCTTCACCTGGATAAATCCTGGAGGGGGACATAGGAAGTCTGGGTATGGTGTGAAGAGGTATGGGCAACTCTAAGACCCCTGTTGGTTTATCTAAATAGGATTATATCTGGCTGTAGCCCAGATGTTCTCTATAATATAGGAAAAATGTTCTAAATAGGCTGCAACATGTTGAAGCCTAACATTCACTACTATAAGGCAAGGAGTCAAGACCAAGATTGAACATTTCTTATGGTTTCCAGGTTATACATAACAGAATGTTAAAAATCAAGTGTCTAATACTGTGTGATATTCTCAATAGGCTAGACACCAGAAGATAGGAGAACCCTGGTTATGGACTGGGCTTATGTTGGTTGTAGAAAGCCTCCTTAGGTGAGTGAGTATATTAAAGGAGGCTGTATGCTCACCACAGTAAAAGAGATATTGAGGCTAGGCTGGGTCACCTGACTTGGGATAAGGTGGAAGCCAGGAGGCCATGATTTGTTGCTACACAGCCAGACAAGATATGGACACTGGTTTGCGTATATTCATTAGGTACAGAGGAATGTGGAGATGCAAGTATTCGTGTGTGTGTGTGTGTGTGTGTGTGAATGTGTGTGTGAGTGTGTGTGTGTGTACGGTCAACAGGCTAAGCCATGGAGTAGGAATGTTGTTTGGGAATGATTTTAGGGAAGACATTCAAGATACTAGCCAAAGATTGAGGCGGACATTTTGGACTAAACCATTGACAGGGATAGTATTGTTGAAGAATTTGGAGAAGCAAATGATCTGTCATGTGTTCTACCACAACAAAGGTAGATATGTAAAAAAGGTTGAGGTGGAAAATTTGCCTTAGAGTTATTAAACAAAGTCTCCATCTAAACCCAAACTCTCTTTGCCTTCTCAATATCTTCCCCCTATCATCAAAGTGTCAGGAGTGGTACAGTCCACTATTTGTTCCTTCCTTCCCCAGGCATTCTTGTGGGTCAGAACCAGGCTTTGTGATGTCAGAGCACAAGCTCACCTACTATTGGTCGAGACCTTGATGATGACTCAGGTCTGAGGGTGTGGCCTTCCCTACTCTGCCAGTTGTTCACAGCCCCTCGAGGGAGAAACAACACGCGCTCACGCGACTTGGTGATGGAGACTCTAGCAAAGGAACCTAAGGAATCACTGTCCGACATGGACCTCCCAACATCCAGTAGTGATGTTCCGATGGCAGCGAACGGGCCAGTCCTTATGGTGAAGACAAAGGCAGCTCTAAAGCAGTATCCACCTTACATGTCGTTCGGAAAGGTGAGTTGACGAACCCTACTGGAGCTCCCTCCTCTACTCATTTACTCTTACCTAAAGTCACTACCTCTCTCCTTCCTGGCATAAATCCCTTATCAATTCTCACCTCTTCCGACAAAGTGTCCTTCACATGCCTCTCCTGACTTCTCCCTGTATTAACTAATTCTTGTGTTCACCTCTTGCCATTCCAGGCACACAAGAAAAGCAAACACCGGAAGCACTCCCCAAAGAAGAGGAACAAGAGAAAGAGGGAGGCCGAAGAGGCAGCTGCCCTCGAACGGAAGAAAATCAAAGTGAAAGCTGTTACTGCAATGCCTGAACCTAAGGAGGAGGAGCCTGAAAAGGAAGCCTAGGTGCACACTACTGGAGAAGCAAGCGTGGTCGCAGCAGCCGATGAGGGGGAGAGCCAATAAGATGGCTATCATGAAGACGGGGAATGCCCAAATATGACAAAGAAAATTGCATTGGTATAAATTTCTTAAATTGAAAATAAATTCAATTTAGTTGAAAAGCTATGTGTCTTTTACAGTGACTAAAGGCGGAACCAGGAAAGGGAAGGAAAAATGTTGGTTATAGGAGAAGAGAGGGAAGATGGGTGGGTGAATGGCAATGGAGAGATTTGTTCTTCACTAGGTTTGAGACAGTCATAGTGGGTTCATGGAAAGAGGGGGAGTTTGGGTTGGTAGAAGACAAGGGAGGGATTTGGGTCTACAAAGGTTTGGGCATTAATTGTGGGTGCATAAAAGAGGCGAGTTTGTGTGGGAAGAAGACAAGGGAGGGATTAGGGTCTCCAAAATTTTGAGCTTTAACGGTGAGAGCATGGAAAGAGAGGGAGTTTTGGTGGGTAGGAGACAAGGGAGGGATTTGTGTCTCCAAAGGATTTGGGCAGTAATGGTGAGTGCATGAAAAGAAAGGGAACTTGGGTTGGTAGCAGACAAGGGAGGGATTTGTGTCTCCAAAGGTTTAGGCATCACTTGTGGGTGCATGGAAGAAAGGGAGTTTGGGTGTGTAGGAGACAAGGGAGGGATTTGTGTTTTTAAAGGTTTGGGCATCAATGATGGGTGCATGGAAGAGGGGGAGTTTGGGTGGGAAGAAGACAAGGGAGGGATTTTTGTCTCCAAACGTTTGGGCATCATTGGTGTGTGCCTGGATGAGGGGGATTTTGGGGCAGTAATGGTGAGTGCATGAAAAGAAAGGGAGCATGGGTGGGTAGAAGACAAGGGAGGGATTTGGGTCTCCAAAGGTTTGGGCATCAATGGTGGGTGCATGAAAGTGGGGATGTTTGGGTTGGAAGAAGACAAGGGTGAGATTTGGGTCTCCAAAGGTTTGGGCAACAATGGTGGGTGCATGGAAGAGGGGGAGTTCGGGTGGGAAGAAGACAAGGTTGGGATTTGGGTCTCCAAAGGTTTGGGAAACAATGGTGGGTGCATGGAAAAGGGGGAGTTTGGGTGGGAAGAAGACAAGGGAGGTATTTGGATTTCCATATGTTTGGAGCAGTAATGGTGAGTGCATGGAAAGAGAGGGCGTTTGGGTGGGTAGAAGACAACGGAGGGATTTGGGTCTCCAAAGGTTTGGGCATCAATTGTGGGTGCATGGAAGAGAGGGAGTTTGGGTGGGTAGGAAAAAAGGGAGGGATTTGTGTCTCCAAAAGTTTGGGCATCAATGGTGGGTGCCTTGAAGAGGGGGATTTTGTGTTTGTAGAAGACAAGGGAGGGGTTTGTGTCTCCAAAATTTTGGGGCAGTAATGGTGAGAGCTTGGAAAGCGTGGGAATATGGGTGGGTAATGCCAGGGAATGGAGTTGGATCTCATATACTTTGGAGAGTGTAATGATCGGTAAATAATAAGAGACATTTGGGTGGGTACATGACAAGGGAAGGATTTGATTCTCAAATACTCAGGTGGCAGAAATCATGAGTATCTGTTAAGAGAGGAGTTTGGGTTATTATATGAAGGGTGGGATTAGGGTCTCAGAAAGATGGGGTCAGAAATGGTGGATATATAGCAACAGAGGGAGTATGCTGTGTAAATGACAAGGGAGGGATTTGGGTCTTATACACTTTAGGGGCAGCAATGGTGAGTATGTAGCAAGAGAAATACCTTGGATGGGCATACGACAATGGAGAGATTATGGTCTCACAAAGCTGGTGGCAAAATGATGGGTATATGCCCAGAGAGGAGTTTGGGTAGCTGTATGACCAGGGGGTGTTTGGGTCTCTTAAGTTTTGGGGCAGAAATAATTGGTATATTTCATGAAACAGAGTTTGGGTGGGTATATGTCAAGAGAGGGGGTTTTGTTGGGCTTATAAACATGGATATATTTGGGTCTGACATGTTTGGGGGAAGAAATGGTGGTTACATCACAAGACAGGAAATTGTGTGGTTACATGAAAATAGAAGAATTTTCAGTGGGCATATGGCAAGAGAAGGATTTGGGTCACAGCAGGATGGGGGCAGACATGGTGGATATATGGCTAGCGAGGGAGTTTGGGTGAGTACATGACATGGGGCAGATTGGGCCATCACAAAGTTTGTGGGAAGAAATGGTGGAAACATTATAAGAGAGAGTATTAGGTTTGGTGTATGGCTAAGGAGGAATGAGTGTCTTGGAAGGATGGGTCCAGAAATAGTGGGTACATGGCGAGAGAGGGAGTTCACTTGGTTGAATGAAAGGGAGAGATTTGTGTCTGATAAGGTTTTAGGGAAGAAATATTGGCTATATGGCAAGAGAGGTAGTGTGGATAGGCAGATGACAAAGGAGGGATGTGGTCTCATAAGGATGAAGGCAGCAACAGTGGGGAGAGAGAGAGAGAGAGAGAGAGAGAGAGAGAGAGAGAGATTGGGTTGGTATATGATATGGGAGAGATTATGGTTTTTCAATGTTTAATGGCAGATAAACAATTTTCATGAATTTATGATAAAGATGGATTTGATTGCGTGTATTGTATGAACCACAACTTGAACTCAAATTTCAAGTTGAGGCCTAGAAAATTGAAATAGGTGGGTATATGACACAGAAGACTCTTTGGTGTTGAAGATGGAAAATCTGACATTTTGTATACTATAGGGATAGAGGCCAGAAAAGGAATATGGTTTGTTATATATAGAAAGAAGAAAATTTGGGTTAGCATATGACAAAGAAGGGACTTTGGTTCCCACAGATTTGAGGGTCATACCACACATGCACTGTAAGACTCATAGAGGTAATTATGGAGCATTGAATCCAAATTGCTACATTTATCTAATCTCATAGATACGGATGAAGAAGACTGTGCTCCACCATCCATGTATTTTGCAAGATCCGGGCAAAACTTCACAGTATGAATGTCTCAACCTATCTGAGGTGATGTGTGTGAGTCACAGTTATCCCCACAAATAGCTGTTATGTTTCCTGTTTGGCAACTTTTTTTGAATGTTGGTTTTATACCTCACCATCCAATGTAAGTAAGGAAATCTCCCCAGGAGCAATAATCACCCAGCAAACTCAAATCTACTGATCACATCTCAGTGAAAAAATGGTAATTTGAAGTGACAGGTTTACCCTTGGTTATCCTTTATAAAAAAATTGTGTTTTAATAGGGCTTTTAGAATGGGCTGCTTACATAACAGGCCTAGCAGAAATGAGGATATACTAATGAGACAATTGTGTAGCTTGATCTATCAGAACAGTCAAATCATTGACGTCAACGTAATGAGTATTTCTACAGAAATTTCATGCCAGGTAAAGCAATGTTCTCTACCCAAAGGAAAACCTTGTCTCCTTAAAGAGATTTCACACAATTCCTACTATCAAACCACCTTGCCATATAAGACTAACAATTAGACAATGATGGGTGAGCTAAGGGAGGGTAGATGCCACCTCCTGACCACAACTGCTTATATGTCAATACCCTGTCCCTCTAGCTAAACTCTAATCTCAGTTCAGGACTTCAAGATGCAAGAGACTTGAAAGGGTCTCTGGATCTCTTTATCACTAGTTAATTGGATGCTTGCCTATAATTTTAGGAAATTAATTCTTGATCATCATGTCAGGATTCAGGCAAACACGGCACTGGGCCTGTTGTTGAGTCCATACCAACTGATTCATCAGTAGTAGGTAGAGAGAGAGAGAGACGAGGCCTGATGTGGGAATGTAAACCTCAAAACCCACCCTCAGTGACATATATTATCCACAAAGGCTATATGCATTCCAGCATGCTCACACCTCCTAATTTCCCAAACAGTTGCACTTCTTGGTAACTAAGTAAGTATTCAAGTACATGAGAGCCTGTTTTTCATTCCCTTTCATTAACTGTCACATTTCTCTAGAAGCCACCAACTGTCAGTAGTTTGTCAGTTAGAGGTACAGACTTCTGAGCCATCCCCCATAGTCAAAGATGCACTGTAGGAGGGCTCGAGAGTCTAACTGGCAAACTCCTGACAGTTGGTGGCTTCTAGAGAAGTGTGAGAGTTAATGTGGATGGAAACCATACTGGCATATATTTGAGTGCTTAGTCACCAAGCATACTGGAATATGACCTGGCCTCATCTTACACAGGCCTTTGCATGCAATCACGACGGCTCTGTATTTGTGAGAGCAATGACTCTGTCATGTCTTGAGATCACAATTTCACTCTTGGCATCTGCAGCCTCAGACTCATAAAATCTTTTTAAATGCTCCCTGCAATGGTACCTGAGTCTTGAAGAGAGGGCTACAAATATCCCATTGCACATACTCTCATTTTTTTTTCTAGGATGACCAGTTTTGAATGTCTTTTTTAAACATAATCTACTGCACCAAGGTCTCTGAGGAGGTCTGAGAACTGCACTAATCTGTAGTTATCGAGGTATGAATGTAGAGTGAAGCTTGATACTTCATTCATTTAACAAAATAATAGTATGAGGTTCAATACTGGGGCCTTGGATCTCCATAACCATGTGTTTTCGACAAAGCTTACAGCAGCAGGCATGTGTTGCTTTCTGTAGAGTAGACCTTAAATTCACTCTTAAGGAGCTGATTATTCCCAGAAAGTTTGTACCACTATTGCATTCATGGACATATCTTTCTAGGTTGTTCATTAATATAGTATGCAATATTCTTAGTTTGGTACGATGACTGATGATCCTCCCAGGAGCACACCATGTAGGCTAGAGCAAAGGATGAAATACTGGGACTAAACTGGGAACTAGGATTTAGGACTTTGTTGAAGTTAGAGATCATTACTGCAAGGCAAAGATTTCAGGCTACTATGGTGGCACTGCCTAAGGCTCATGATTTACACGCTACAGGATATGAAAACAGAAATATTGGGATGTATGTGGAATATCCAATAGACTAGGCCGTGGTAGAGAAAACAGAAAGTTTGTGTATAGAGAGGGGTAGTATAGTCAACATCTAGTCCTGTGCCTGTGGATAGGGCAAGTACTAGTGGCACTCTAATTGTTCCTTATAGCACTGAAATTGGGGGTGTATGAGATTTGGGACCATGATGAAGCCTGAAGGCCTCTGCTCTGAAGTATAAGTTGTTTGTCTAGGCTGGGGTACTGGTATAGATTCAGCAGGATGTGCAAAAACATTTATGATGAGTATGTTAGGGATAATTAACAGGCCTGACTCTGGAGAGGTCATGGGGAATCTGAGTACAGAGTTGGGTTGTATAGGCAGCACACAGTGTTCTGTGGCTAAGTGTTGTAACAGGAACTTCATGCAGGAACCAAGATCTTACCTATAGCAAAGAAGAACATGAAGCAAAGGATTTCGGACATTGACAAAAGTTAGAAGTCACTACAAGGATGGGTGGTGGTGGTGCATGACTTTAATCATAGCACTTGGGAGGCAGAGGCAGGAGGATCTCTGTGAGTGTGAAGCCAACCTGGTCTACAGAGCTAGTGCAAAAATAGACTTCAAAGTTACGTAGAGAAGCCTTCTCTCGAATTAAAAATAGATAGATAGATAGACAGATAGGTAGATATAAGTAAGTCATTGCGAGGGAGAACAAGCACTATTCTAGGGATGCCACTAGATTGTCTGGACTCCACTAGTTTGGGAAAACAATTATCTCTGCAGAAGGGTGCATACCTCTATAGTCTTTGTAGGAGGATATGGACAGTCTGGGCATGTGTGCAAGAACGTTGAGTGCAGAGGGAGCCTAGCTGTTCACTAAAGCATAGTAGAAGTTGTAGGGCCTAAGCTTGTCTGCACACATTCAATCCTGTAGATGCCTAAAGCTCACAAATGGAAGGCAAGTGTGTTTCTAGTAGGTCAGGCTGCATGTGGAAAAACAAGTATTCATGTTTGTGTTGGTTATTACTCACTAGGCTAAACCCTGGAGGCCGAGCATGTGGGATGTCTAGGGACGAAGATAGGTGGCTTAATCATTTAAATGTCACTTGTGATTGAATGAAGGTAGAATGCTTCAAGTTGAGAGTATGGAAGTTGGATATAGCACAAAGGAATAGGCTAGGAAAAGGTCAGTTGGAGGAACCAGAGTCTGCAGAAGCCTAGAGCCATCAAGTACAAGGAACTCATAGCCACACTAGTCATGGTCACTGGATGTTCGACCATTCTAGTTACGCCAGAAAATAAAATGTCAGATAGGGATGTAAACACCAGGCTCACCCAGGAGGAGACCACAGGAAGTCTGTGTATTTATTGGTGTATTTTATGTGTCACAAGGCTTTCTGAAAGTAGATGTGGGTAGACAGGGCTAGGGTACATCCCTATGGGAGCATAGATGTAGGCTACAGCCAAGGACAAAATGCTTGGCATAGGCTATGGCCAAGGAATGGGGACCTTGTTGAATTCTAGGGGTCATTACAGCAAGGCTAGGAGTCCAGACATCTGTGCCAAACTGCATGCAGCATGGGATTTATGTTTTGCATGACATGAAAACAGAAATATTGGGTTGTGTTTGGAGTTTCAGTAACTAGACTCTGGGGAGTGGATGGGAAGTTTGTGTATAGAGTGCCATGGTATAGTGAACATCTAGTCCTGTGGCCATAGATAGGACAACTATTGTAGAAAAACTAAATGTTAACTATAGCACATGAATAGATGGAGGGCTGTGCTGGGGTGTGAGATTTTACACCCTACTGAATCCTAGAGGCACCTGTTATGTGTTATAGTTTGTCTATGTAGGCTAGAGTACTGTGATCAATTCAGCAAGTTGTAGAAAATCATGTATGATGAGTACATTTGGTGTTAGCCTACAGGCTTGACTCTGGGGAGTACATGGGTATTCTGGGAAATATGGGTATTAAGTTGTGTTGTATAGGTAGCCTAGAGTGTCCTGTGTGTAAGTGTTGTTTCAGGAGATTCATGCAGGACACTATATGTTGCATTCAGCCTAAGAGACCTTGGTGGGACTAAGATGGAACAAAGGATTTGGAACCCTACCAACAGCTAGAAGTCACTACTATTGAAATCTAGGGATGACACTGGATGTTCCATCCAGTCTGGACTCCACTGGATTAGAAAAACGATGATAGGATGCAGAGCAGTGCTCTGAAATCTAGACGATGGAGGAGTATTCTGATAGTCTGGGGATAGAATGGTCATGTAGGGCAGCCACAACTCCTCTGGTTCTATGAGAGACTGATAGTCTTTGTGGGAATCTAGATGCTGTCAACAGCACAGAAAAAGTTGATGGGTCTAAGAAGGCCGGAGATTGCTATAGAGGCAGCTGGAGAATACAAGGACACTGGTTGTTGCAACTTGGGTAGATCAAGCCCTCTATGTACAAAGTACTGAGTGGGTAACTAAACTAAACAAGTTAAAACCTGGGAAGACATAGAAAATCTGAATAAGGAATAATGCTCTATACTGTACCTAAAGTGTCCCGTGGATGTATTAGTGCAGGGTAAGTGCTAGCAAAGACTAGATGTTCACGACAGAAAAGGAGGATTCCTGAGAATAGTCTGAGCTGAGTTATTTGGGACCATACTCCCGAGAAGACCCTTGAATCAAGAGGCAAACAGCCAGATTATGCAGGGGTGCTGGCTGTTAAACTCAAGCTAGATGCAGATGGATATGGAAAACAAGTATTGGTTGGTGGCTTATATAAGAAGCCAGTTCCTGGAGGAGATCATTAGGAATGTGGTAGAGTAGGGTGCTGCAGGTAACACAGAGGGTACTGTGGGTGGGTGAAGGTAGCAACTTGTCTGCTGCATGTATGTCGGCAATCGCACACGTGGAAGGCCAAGATATGGGATTTCCGAAATTATAGAAGCCTAGATATTGCTACTTAGGTGATCAAACTAAATTTGTATAATGACTTTGGGAAAGAGGCTAGATCCAGGTAGAGATAGAATATGAAATATCTGGTTGTGAGGGAGTGAGTACTTACCAGGCCATACCATGGTGGAGGACTCAGGAATACAGAATTTGGATTCGGGTAAGATAGTTAGCAAAATGAGTACTATATGTAGATTCAAGCAGCGCAGGTCCTTGTAGGACAATGTATGTTGGTTGGAGGACAGGAGTAGATGCTGGGATTCGGCCCTCGCATTTGGAACTCTGTTGAATCCTGTGAGCATTACTACAACATGCAAGAATATCAGTGGCAAAAACTAGACTTGGACACTTGTAGTGACTTATGATCTGTTTGTTGGCATATGGGGAAACGCTATCTGGTAGGGGAAATATTCTGGGCTTGGTCTTTGGGGAAGATATGGAAAGTCTGGATTGGAAATGGAGTTGTGATAGCAGGGCAACTATTTCATGCATGGGTGTAGGTGTGTTAAATTCAGGGGAGCCTAACTGTTGACTATACCAAAGAAGGAGTTGCTGGACCTAGTCTTGGCTGAAGGCTTTGAAAACCTTCACAGGCCTAAAATTTGCAAATGCAAGGCACATGAGGCAGCTGTAAGTCAGACAGCAAGTGGAAAATCAAATATTCACTTGTGTGTAGTGGGTTACTCAATTGGCTAAAGTTGGGTCCTGGTGGTTGTGGGATGTCTGGTTATATAATGAAGTGGTTTAGGCATCGGAATCATCCTGCAGATGGATTCAGGTAGGATGGTTACTGTTGGGAATGTAGATGCTGGATACAGCACAAAAGAATGTGCTAGGACAAGGCCAGTTGGAGGGAAAGTGCCAGCAGAAGCTTAGAACTATCTATCAAAGCACGGTAGGACTAAGATGGAGCCTAGGGTTTGGAACTCAGCAAACAGCTAAAAGTCACTATAAGTGTGAGAAAACAGCTCTTTTAGAGTTCTCACTGGATGTTTCATCAGGTCTGGACTCTACTGGAGTAGGAAAAGAATTATCTGCTCGAAAGGTGCACTTAATTCTCTTGGCAGTGTAGAAGGATTTGGACAGTCTTGGCATGCTGTGATATTATGTAGTCAGCCAGAGATCCTGTGGTTTGATGAGGTTGGGGTTGTCTCAGTGGGAATGTATATGTTGTCTACAGCACAGGAGGATTTGATGGGACTAGGAATCCTATATGCTATGAATATGTTTTATTACCATTGGTTATTCAAGAAGATGCTTTGGGCAATCGATTAGTAGAATATAGCCAGGCAGGAAATCTGAACAGAGATATAGAGAGAAAGTAGGCAGAGTCAGGGAGATGCCATGTAGCTGCTGAAGGAGAAAACCAGCAGCTACCAGTGAGAGCCTTACTGGAATGGATCATAATGATACATGGATATACAAAAGGGAATCCCACATCAATATGAGCTATGTTTGGAGGGATGTGGAAAAACAGTATTTGGAACAGGGAATATTCACTAGGTTCGAACTTTAGGAGGACACGATAACTTTTCATAAGGAGTGGGGTTATTCCATTAGCCAGTACAGGTATGATAAGTGTTGGGGAACTCTCAGTGTTGGCTACAGAATAGTAGTAGCTGGTGGGATCATGCTGTGTTTTGAGATTTGTGTCCCTAAAACATGCCACAAATCACTACTGCAGAGTGCAAGGGTCCATTCTTTGATGGGACAGGGACTATTCAATCTAGGATAAATTCCACTGAATATGGAAAACCAATTACAGAGTATGGATATCTTCACCTGGATAAATCCTGGAGGGGGACATAGGAAGTCTGGGTATGGTGGGAAGAGGTATGGGCAACTCTTAGACCCCTGTTGGTTTATCTAAATAGGATTATATCTGGCTGTAGCCCAGATGTTCTCTATAATATAGGAAAAATGTTCTAAATAGGCTGCAACATGTTGAAGCCTAAAATTCACTACTATAAGGCAAGGAGTCCAGACCAAGATTGAACATTTCTTATGGTTTCCAGGTTATACATAACAGAATGTTAAAAATCAAGTGTCTAATACTGTGTGATATTCTCAATAGGCTAGACACCAGAAGATAGGAGAAACCTGGTTATGGACTGGGCTTATGTTGGTTGTAGAAAGCCTCCTTAGGTGAGTGAGTATATTAAAGGAGGCTGTATACTCACCACAGTAAAAGAGATATTGAGGCTAGGCTGGGTCACCTGACTTGGGATAAGGTGGAAGCCTGGAGGCCATGATTTGTTGCTACACAGCCAGACAAGATATGGACACTGGTTTGCGTATATTCATTAGGTACAGAGGAATGTGGAGATGCAAGTATTCGTGTGTGTGTGTGTGGGGGGGGGGTGTATGTGTGTGTGAGTGTGTGTGTGTGTACGGTCAACAGGCTAAGCCATGGAGTAGGAATGTTGTTTGGGAATGATTTTAGGGAAGACATTCAAGATACTAGCCAAAGATTGAGGCGGACATTTTGGACTAAACCATTGACAGGGATAGTATTGTTGAAGAATTTGGAGAAGCAAATGATCTGTCATGTGTTCTACCACAACAAAGGTAGATATGTAAAAAAGGTTGAGGTGGAAAATTTGCCTTAGAGTTATTAAACAAAGTCTCCATCTAAACCCAAACTCTCTTTGCCTTCTCAATATCTTCCCCCTATCATCAAAGTGTCAGGAGTGGTACAGTCCACTATTTGTTCCTTCCTTCCCCAGGCATTCTTGTGGGTCAGAACCAGGCTTTGTGATGTCAGAGCACAAGCTCACCTACTATTGGTCGAGACCTTGATGATGACTCAGGTCTGAGGGTGTGGCCTTCCCTACTCTGCCAGTTGTTCACAGCCCCTCGAGGGAGAAACAACACGCGCTCACGCGACTTGGTGATGGAGAGTCTAGCAAAGGAACCTAAGGAATCACTGTCCGACATGGATCTCCCAACATCCAGTAGTGATGTTCCGATGGCAGCGAACGGGCCAGTCCTTATGGTGAAGACAAAGGCAGCTCTAAAGCAGTATCCACCTTACATGTCGTGCGGAAAGGTGAGTTGACGAACCCTACTGGAGCTCCCTCCTCTACTCATTTACTCTTACCTAAAGTCACTACCTCTCTCCTTCCTGGCATAAATCCCTTATCAATTCTCACCTCTTCCGACAAAGTGTCCTTCACATGCCTCTCCTGACTTCTCCCTCTATTAACTAATTCTTGTGTTCACCTCTTGCCATTCCAGGCACACAAGAAAAGCAAACACCGGAAGCACTCCTCAAAGAAGAGGAACAAGAGAAAGAGGGAGGCCGAAGAGGCAGCTGCCCTCGAACGGAAGAAAATCAAAGTGAAAGCTGTTACTGCAATGCCTGAACCTAAGGAGGAGGAGCCTGAAAAGGAAGCCGAGGTGCACACTACTGGAGAAGCAAGCGTGGTCGCAGCAGCCGATTAGGGGGAGAGCCAATAAGATGGCTATCATGAAGACGGGGAATGCCCAAATATGACAAAGAAAATTGCATTGGTATAAATTTCTTAAATTGAAAATAAATTCAATTTAGTTGAAAAGCTATGTGTCTTTTACAGTGACTAAAGGCGAAACCAGGAAAGGGAAGGAAAAATGATGGTTATAGGAGAAGAGAGGGAAGATGGGTGGGTGAATGGCAATGGAGAGATTTGTTCTTCACTAGGTTTGGGACAGTCATAGTGGGTTCATGGAAAGAGGGGGAGTTTGGGTTGGTAGAAGACAAGGGAGGGATTTGGGTCTACAAAGGTTTGGGCATTAATTTTGGGTGCATAAAAGAGGCGAGTTTGTGTGGGAAGAAGACAAGGGAGGGATTAGGGTCTCCAAAATTTTGTGGCTTTAACGGTGAGAGCATGGAAAGAGAGGGAGTTTTGGTGGGTAGGAGACAAGGGAGGGATTTGTGTCTCCAAAGGTTTGGGCATCAATGGTGGGTGCATGGAAGACGGGGAGTTTGGGTGGGAAGAAGACAAGGGAGGGATTTGGGTCTCCAAAGTTTTGGGGCAGTAATGGTGAGGGCATGAAAAGAAAGCGAGTTTGGGTGGGAAGATGACAAGGGAGGGAATTGGGTCTCCAAAGAATTGGTCATCAATGGTGGGTGCATGGAAGAGGGGGAGTTAGGGTGGATAGAAGACAAGGAAGGGATTTGTGTCTCCAAAGGATTTGGGCAGTAATGGTGAGTGCATGAAAAGAAAGGGAACTTGGGTTGGTAGAAGACAAGGGAGGGATTTGTGTCTCCAAAGGTTTGGGCATCACTTGTGGGTGCATGGAAGAAAGGGAGTTTGGGTGTGTAGGAGACAAGGGAGGGATTTGTGTTTTTAAAGGTTTGGGCATCAATGATGGGTGCATGGAAGAGGGGGAGTTTGGGTGGGAAGAAGACAAGGGAGGGATTTTTGTCACCAAAAGTTTGGGCATCATTGGTGGGTGCCTGGACAAGGGGGATTTTGGGGCAGTAATGGTGAGTGCATGAAAAGAAAGGGAGCATGGGTGGGTAGAAGACAAGGGAGGGATTTGGGTCTCCAAAGGTTTGGGCAACAATGGTGGGTGCATGGAAGAGGGGGAGTTCGGGTGGGAAGAAGACAAGGTTGGGATTTGGGTCTCCAAAGGTTTGGGCAACAATGGTGGGTGCATGGAAGAGGGGAAGTTTGGGTGGGAAGAAGACAAGGGAGGGATTTGGGTTTCCATATGTTTGGAGCAGTAATGGTGAGTGCATGGAAAGAGAGGGAGTTTGGGTGGATAGAAGACACCGGAGGGATTTGGGTCTCCAAAGGTTTGGGCATCAATTGTGGGTGCATGGAAGAGAGGGAGTTTGGGTGGGTAGGAAAAAAGGGAGGGATTTGTGTCTCCAAAAGTTTGGGCATTAATGGTGGGTGCCTTGAAGAGGGGGATTTTGTGTGGGTAGAAGACATGGGAGGGATTTGTGTCTCCAAAATTTTGGGGCAGTAATGGTGAGAGCTTGGAAAGAGTGGGAATATGGGTGGGTAATGCCAGGCAAGGGAGCTGGATCTCATATACTTTGGAGAGTGTAATGATGGGTAAATGATAAGAGACATTTGGGTGGGTACATGACAAGGGAAGGATTTGATTCTCAAATACTCAGGTGGCAGAAATCATGAGTATCTGTTAAGAGAGGAATTTGGGTTATTATATGAAGGGTGGGATTAGGGTCTCAGAAAGATGGGGTCAGAAATGGTGGATATATAGCAACAGAGGGAGTATGCTGGGTAAATGACAAGGGAGGGATTTGGGTCTTATACATTTAGGGGCAGCAATGGTGAGTATGTAGCAAGAGAAATACTTTGGATGGGCATACGACAATGGAGAGATTAGGGTCTCACAAAGCTGGTGGCAAAATGATGGGTATATGCCCAGAGAGGAGTTTGGGTAGCTGTATGACCAGGGGGTGTTTGGGTCTCTTAAGGTTTGTGGCAGAAATAATTGGTTTATTTCATGAAACAGAGTTTGGGTGGGTATATATCAAGAGAGGGGGTTTTGTTGGGCTTATAAACATGGATATATTTGGGTCTGACATGTTTGGGGGAAGAAATGGTGGTTACATCACAAGACAGGAAATTGTGTGGTTACATGAAAATAGAAGAATTTTCAGTGGGCATATGGCAAGAGAAGGATTTGGGTCACAGCAGGATGGGGGCAGACATGGTGGATATATGGCTAGCGAGGGAGTTTGGGTGAGTACATGACATGGGGCAGATTGGGCCATCACAAAGTTTGGGGGAAGAAATGGTGGAAACATTATAAGAGAGAGTATTAGGTTTGGTGTATGGCTAAGGAGGAATGAGTGTCTTGGAAGGATGGGTCCAGAAATAGTGGGTACATGGCGAGAGAGGGAGTTCACTTGGTTGAATGAAAGGGAGAGATTTGTGTCTGATAAAGTTTTAGGGAAGAAATATTGGCTATATGGCAAGAGAGGTAGTGTGGATAGGCAGATGACAAAGGAGGGATGTGGTCTCATAAGGATGAAGGCAGCAACAGTGGGGAGAGAGAGAGAGAGAGAGAGAGAGAGAGAGAGAGAGAGAGAGATATTTGGTTGGTATATGATATGAGAGAGATTATGGTTTTACAAAGTTTGATGGCAGATAAACAATTTTCATGAATTTACGATAAAGATGGATTTGATTGCGTGTATTGTGTGAACCACACCTTGAACTCAAATTTCAAGTTGAGGCCTAGAAAATTGATTTAGGTGGGTATATGACACAGAAGACTCTTTGGTTTTGAAGATGGAAAATCTGACATTTTGTATACTATAGGGATAGAGGCCAGAAAAGGATTATGGTTTGATATATAAAAAGAAGAAAATTTGGATTAGCATATGACAAAGAAGGGACTTTGGTTCCCACAGATTTGAGGGTCATACCACACATGCACTGTAAGTCTCATAGAGGTAATTATGGAGCATTGAATCCAAATTGCTACATTTATCTAATCTCATAGATACGGATGAAGAAGACTGTGCTCCACCATCCATGTATTTTGCAAGATCCGGGCAAAACTTCACAGTATGAATGTCTCAACCTATCTGAGGTGAAGTGTGTGAGTGACAGTTATCCCCACAAATAGCTGTTATGTTTCCTGTTTGGCAACTTTTTTTGAATGTTGGTTTTATACCTCACCATCCAATGTAAATAAGGAAATCTCCCCAGGAGCAATAATCACCCAGCAAACTCAAATCTACTGATCACATCTCAGTGAAAGGAATGGTAATTTGAAGTGACAGGTTTACCCTTGGTTATCCTTTATAAAAAATTTGTGTTTTAATAGGGCTTTTAGAATGGGCTGCTTACATAACAGGCCTAGCAGAAATGAGGATATACTAATGAGACAATTGTGTAGCTTGATCTATCAGAACAGTCAAATCATTGACGTCAACGTAATGAGTATTTCTACAGAAATCTCATGCCATGTAAAGCAATGTTCTCTACCCAAAGGAAAACCTTGTCTTCTTAAAGAGATTTCACACAATTCCTACTATCAAACCACCTTGCCAGATAAGACTAACAATTAGACAATGATGGGTGAGCTAAGGGAGGGTAGATGCCACCTCCTGACCACAACTGCTTATATGTCAATACCCTGTCCCTCTAGCTAAACTCTAATCTCAGTTCAGGACTTCAAGATGCAAGAGACTTGAAAGGGTCTCTGGATCTCTTTATCACTAGTTAATTGGATGCTTGCCTATAATTTTAGGAAATTAATTCATGATCATCATGTCAGGATTCAGGCAAACACGGCACTGGGCCTGTTGTTGAGTCCATACCAACTGATTCATCAGTAGTAGGTAGAGAGAGAGAGAGACGAGGCCTGATGTGGGAATGTAAACCTCAAAACCCACCCTCAGTGACATATATTATCCACAAAGGCTATATGCATTCCAGCATGGTCACACCTCCTAGTTTTCCAAACAGTTGCACTTCTTGGTAACTAAGTAAGTATTCAAGTACATGAGAGCCTGTTTTTCATTCCCTTTCATTAACTGTCACATTTCTCTAGAAGCCACCAACGGTCAGTAGTTTGTCATTTAGAGGTACAGACTTCTGAGCCATCCCCCATAGTCAAAGATGCACTGTAGGAGGGCTCGAGAGTCTAACTGGCAAACTCCTGACAGTTGGTGGCTTCTAGAGAAGTGTGAAAGTTAATGTGGATGGAAAACATACTGGCATATATTTGAGTGCTTAGTCACCAAGCATACTGGAATATGACCTGGCCTCATCTTACACAGGCCTTTGCCTGCAATCATGATGGCTCTGTATTTGTGAGAGTAATGAGTCTGTCATGTCTTGAGATCACAATTTCACTCTTGGCATCTGCAGCCTCAGACTCATAAAATATTTTTAAATGCTCCCTGCAATGGTACCCGAGTCTTGAAGAGAGGGCTACAAATATCCCATTGCACATACTCTCATTTTTTTTTCCAGGATGACCAGTTTTGAATGTCTTTTTTAAACATAATCTACTGCACCAAGGTCTCTGAGGAGGTCTGAGAACTGCACTAATCTGTAGTTATCGAGATATGAATGTAGAGTGAAGCTTGATACTTCATTCATTTAACAAAATAATAGTATGAGGTTCAATACTGGGGCCTTGGATCTCCATAACCATAAGTCCTCGACAAAGCTTACAGCAGCAGGCATGTGTTGCTTTCTATAGAGTAGACCTTAAATTCACTCTTAAGGAGCTGATTATTCCCAGAAAGTTTGTACCACTATTGCATTCATGGACATATCTTTCTAGGTTGTTCATTAATATAGTATGCAATATTCTTAGTTTGGTACGACGACTGATGATCCTCCCAGGAGCACACCATGTAGGCTAGAGCAAAAGATGAAATACTGGGACTAAACTGGGAACTAGGATTTAGGACTTTTTTGAAGTTAGAGATCATTACTGCAAGGCAAAGATTTCAGGCTACTATGGTGGCACTGCCTAAGGCTCATGATTTACACGCTACAGGATACGAAAACAGAAATATTGGGATGTATGTGGAATATCCAATAGACTAGGCCCTGGAAGAGAACACAGAAAGTTTGTGTATAGAGAGGGGTAGTATAGTCAACATCTAGTCCTGTGCCTGTGGATAGGGCAAGTACTAGTGGCACTCTAATTGTTCCTTATAGCACTGAAATTGGGGGTGTATGAGATTTGGGACCATGATGAAGCCTGAAGGCCTCTGCTCTGAAGTATAAGTTGTTTGTCTAGGCTGGGGTACTGGTATGGATTCAGCAGGATGTGCAAAACCATTTATGATGAGTATGTTAGGGATAATTAACAGTCCTGACTCTGGAGAGGTCATGGGGAATCTGAGTACAGAGTTGGGTTGTATAGGCAGCACACAGTGTTCTGTGGCTAAGTGTTGTAACAGGAACTTCATGCAGGAACCAAGATCTTACCTATAGCAAAGAAGAACATGAAGCAAAGGATTTCGGACATTGACAAAAGTTAGAAGTCACTACAAGGATGGGTGGTGGTGGTGCATGACTTTAATCATAGCACTTGGGAGGCAGAGGCAGGAGGATCTCTGTGAGTGTGAAGCCAACCTGGTCTACAGAGCTAGTGCAAAAATAGACTTCAAAGTTACGTAGAGAAGCCTTCTCTCGAATTAAAAATAGATAGATAGATAGACAGATAGGTAGATATAAGTAAGTCATTGCGAGGGAGAACAAGCACTATTCTAGGGATGCCACTAGATTGTCTGGACTCCACTAGTTTGGGAAAACCATTATCTCTGCAGAAGGGTGCATACCTCTATAGTCTTTGTAGTAGGATATGGAGAGTCTGCGCATGTGTGCAAGAACGTTTCGTGCAGAGGGAGCCTAGCTGTTCATACAGCATAGTAGAAGTTGTAGGGCCTAAGCTTGTCTGCACACATTCAATCCTGTAGATGCCTAAAGCTCGCAAATGGAAGGCAAATGTGGTTCTAGTAGGTCAGGCTGCATGTGGAAAAACAAGTATTCATGTTTGTGTTGGTTATTACTCACTAGGCTAAACCCTGGAGGCCGAGCATGTGGGATGTCTAGGGACGAAGATAGGTGGCTTAATCATTTAAATGTCACTTGTGATTGAATGAAGGTAGAATGGTTCAAGTTGAGAGTATGGAAGTTGGATATAGCACAAAGGAATAGGCTAGGAAAAGGTCAGTTGGAGGAACCAGAGTCTGCAGAAGCCTAGAGCCATCAAGTACAAGGAACTCATAGCCACACTAGTCATGGTCACTGGATGTTCGACCATTCTAGTTACGCCAGAAAATAAAATGTCAGATAGGGATGTAAACACCAGGCTCGCCCAGGAGGAGACCACAGGAAGTCTGTGTATTTATTGGTGTATTTTATGTGTCACAAGGCTTTCTGAAAGTAGATGTGGGTAGACAGGGCTAGGGTACATCCCTATGGGAGCATAGATGTAGGCTACAGCCAAGGACAAAATGCTTGGCATAGGCTATGGCCAAGGAATGGGGACCTTGTTGAATTCTAGGGGTCATTACAGCAAGGCTAGGAGTCCAGACATCTGTGCCAAACTGCATGCAGCATGGGATTTATGTTTTGCATGACATGAAAACAGAAATATTGGGTTGTGTTTGGAGTTTCAGTAACTAGACTCTGGGGAGTGGATGGGAAGTTTGTGTATAGAGTGCCATGGTATAGTGAACATCTAGTCGTGTGGCCATAGATAGGACAACTATTGTAGAAAAACTAAATGTTAACTATAGCACATGAATAGATGGAGGGGCTGTGCTGGGGTGCGAGTTTTTACACCCTACTGAATCCTAGAAGCACCTGTTATGTGTTATAGGTTGTCTATGTAGGCTAAAGTACTGTGATCAATTCAGCAAGTTGTAGAAAATCATGTATGATGAGTACATTTGGTGTTAGTCTACAGGCTTGACTCTGGGGAGTACATGGGTATTCTGGGAAATATGGGTATTAAGTTGTGTTGTATAGGTAGCCTAGAGTGTCCTGTGTGTAAGTGTTGTTACAGGAGATTCATGCAGGACACTATATGTTGCATTCAGCCTAAGAGACCATGGTGGGACTAAGATGGAACAAAGGATTTGGAACCCTACCAACAGCTAGAAGTCACTACTATTGAAATCTAGGGATGACACTGGATGTTCCATCCAGTCTGGACTCCACTGGATTAGAAAAACAATGATAGGATGCAGAGCAGTGCTCTGAAATCTAGACGATGGAGGAGTATTCTGATAGTCTGGGGATAGAATGGTCATGTAGGGCAGCCACAACTCCTCTGGTTCTATGAGAGATTTATAGTCTTTGTGGGAATCTAGATGCTGTCAACAGCACAGAAAAAGTTGATGGGTCTAAGAATGCCGGAGATTGCTATGGAGGCAGCTGGAGAAGACAAGGACACTGGTTGTTGCAACTTGGGTAGATCAAGCCCTCTATGTACAAAGTACTGAGTGGGTAACTAAACTAAACAAGTTAAAACCTGGGAAGACATAGAAAATCTGAATAAGGAATAATGCTCTATACTGTACCTAAAGTGTCCCGTGGAAGTATTAGTGCTGGGTAAGTGCTAGCAAAGCCTAGATGTTCACGACAGAAAAGGAGGATTCCTGAGAATAGTCTGAGCTGAGTTATTTGGGACCATACTCCCGAGAAGACCCTTGAATCAAGAGGCAAACAGCCAGATTATGCAGGGGTGCTGGCTGTTAAACTCAAGCTAGATGCAGATGGATATGGAAAACAAGTATTGGTTGGTGGCTTATATAAGAAGCCAGTTCCTGGAGGAGAACATTAGGAATGTGGTAGAGTAGGGTGCTGCAGGTAACACAGAGGGTACTGTGGGTGGGTGAAGGTAGCAACTTGTCTGCTGCATGTATGTCGGCAATCGCACACGTGGAAGGCCAAGACATGGGATTTCCGAAATTATAGAAGCCAAGATATTGCTACTTAGATGATCAAACTAAATTTGTATAATGACTTTGGGAAAGAGGCTAGATCCAGATAGAGATAGAATATGAAATATCTGGTTGTGAGGGAGTGAGTACTTACCAGGCCATACCATGGTGGAGGACTCAGGAATACAGAATTTGGATTCGGGTAAGATAGTTAGCAAAATGAGTACTATATGTAGATTCAAGCAGCGCAGGTCCTTGTAGGACAATGTATGTTGGTTGGAGGACAGGAGTAGATGCTGGGATTCGGCCCTCACATTTGGAACTCTGTTGAATCCTGTGAGCATTACTACAACATGCAAGAATATCAGTGGCAAAAACTAGACTTGGACACTTGTAGTGACTTATGATCTGTTTGTTGGCATATGGGGAAACACTATCTGGTAAGGGAAATATTCTGGGCTTGGTCTTTGGGGAAGATATGGAAAGTCTGGATTGGAAATGGAGTTGTGAAAGCAGGGCAACTATTTCATGCATGGGTGTAGGTGTGTTAAATTCAGGGGAGCCTAACTGTTGACTATACCAAAGAAGGAGTTGCTGGACCTAGTCTTGGCTGAAGGCTTTGAAAACCTTCACAGGCCTAAAATTTGCAAATGCAAGGCACATGAGGCAGCAGTAAGTCAGACAGCAAGTGGAAAATCAAATATTCATTTGTGTGTAGTGGGTTACTCAATTGGCTAAAGTTGGGTCCTGGTGGTTGTGGGATGTCTGGTTATATAATGAAGTGGTTTAGGCATCGGAATCATCCTGCAGACGGATTCAGGTAGGATGGTTACTGTTGGGAATGTAGATGCTGGATACAGCACAAAAGAATGTGCTAGGACAAGGCCAGTTGGAGGGAAAGTGCCAGCAGAAGCTTAGAACTATCTATCAAAGCACGGTAGGACTAAGATGGAGCCTAGGGTATGGAACTCAGCAAACAGCTAAAAGTCACTGTAAGTGTGAGAAAACAGCTCTTTTAGAGTTCTCACTGGATGTTTCATCAGGTCTGGACTCTACTGGAGTAGGAAAAGAATTATCTGCTCGAAAGGTGCACTTACTTCTCTTGGCATTGTAGAAGGATTTGGACAGTCTTGGCATGCTGTGATATTATGTAGTCAGCCAGAGATCCTGTGGTTTGATGAGGTTGGGGTTGTCTCAGTGGGAATGTATATGTTGTCTACAGCACAGGAGGATTTGATGGGACTAGGAATCCTATATGCTATGAAAATGTTTTATTACCATTGGTTATTCAAGAAGATGCTTTGGGCAATCGATTAGTAGAATATAGCCAGGCAGGAAATCTGAACAGAGATATAGAGAGAAAGTAGGCAGAGTCAGGGAGATGCCATGTAGCTGCTGAAGGAGAAAACCAGCAGCTACCAGTGAGAGCCTTACTGGTATGGATCATAATGATACATATATATACAAAAGGGAATCCCACATCAATATGAGCTATGTTTGGAGGGATGTGGAAAAACAGTATTTGGAACAGGAAATATTCACTAGGTTCGAACTTTAGGAGGACACGATAACTTTTCATAAGGAGTGGGGTTATTCCATTAGCCAGTACAGGTATGATAAGTGTTGGGGAACTCTCAGTGTTGGCTGCAGAATAGTAGTAGCTGGTGGGATCATGCTGTGTTTTGAGATTTGTGTCCCTAAAACATGCCAAAAATCACTACTGCAGAGTGCAAGGGTCCATTCTTTGATGGGACAGGGACTATTCAATCTAGGATAAATTCCACTGAATATGGAAAACCAATTACAGAGTATGGATATCTTCACCTAGATAAATCCTGGAGGGGGACATAGGAAGTCTGGGTATGGTGTGAAGAGGTATGGGCAACTCTAAGACCCCTGTTGGTTTATCTAAATAGGATTATATCTGGCTGTAGCCCAGATGTTCTCTATAATATAGGAAAAATGTTCTAAATAGGCTGCAACATGTTGAAGCCTAAAATTCACTACTATAAGGCAAGGAGTCCAGACCAAGATTGAACATTTCTTATAGTTTCCAGGTTATACATAACAGAATGTTAAAAATCAAGTGTCTAATACTGTGTGATATTCTCAATAGGCTAGACACCAGAAGATAGGAGAACCCTGGTTATGGACTGGGCTTAGGTTGGTTGTAGAAAGCCTCCTTAGGTGAGTGAGTATATTAAAGGAGGCTGTATGCTCACCACAGTAAAAGAGATATTGAGGCTAGGCTGGGTCACCTGACTTGGGATAAGGTGGAAGCCTGGAGGCCTTGATTTGTTGCTACACAGCCAGACAAGATATGGACACTGGTTTGCGTATATTCATTAGGTACAGAGGAATGTGGAGATGCAAGTATTCGTGTGTGTGTGTGTGTGTGTGTATGTGTGTGTGAGTGTGTGTGTGTGTGTACGGTCAACAGGCTAAGCCATGGAGTAGGAATGTTATTTGGGAATGATTTTAGGGAAGACATTCAAGATACTAGCCAAAGATTGAGGCGGACATTTTGGACTAAACCATTGACAGGGATAGTATTGTTGAAGAATTTGGAGAAGCAAATGATCTGTCATGTGTTCTACCACAACAAAGGTAGATATGTAAAAAAGGTTGAGGTGGAAAATTTGCCTTGGAGTTATTAAACAAAGTCTCCATCTAAACCCAAACTCTCTTTGCCTTCTCAATATCTTCCCCCTATCATCAAAGTGTCAGGGGTGGTACAGTCCACTATTTGTTCCTTCCTTCCCCAGGCATTCTTGTGGGTCAGAACCAGGCTTTGTGATGTCAGAGCACAAGCTCACCTACTACTGTTCGAGACCTTGATGATGACTCAGGTCTGAGGGTGTGGCCTTCCCTACTCTGCCAGTTGTTCACAGCCCCTCGAGGGAGAAACAACACGCGCTCACGCGACTTGGTGATGGAGAGTCTAGCAAAGGAACCTAAGGAATCACTGTCCGACATGGACCTCCCAACATCCAGTATTGATGTTCCGATGGCAGCGAACGGGCCAGTCCTTATGGTGAAGACAAAGGCAGCTCTAAAGCAGTATCCACCTTACATGTTGTGCGGAAAGGTGAGTTGACGAACCCTACTGGAGCTCCCTCCTCTACTCATTTACTCTTACCTAAAGTCACTACCTCTCTCCTTCCTGGCATAAATCCCTTATCAATTCTCACCTCTTCCGACAAAGTGTCCTTCACATGCCTCTCCTGACTTCTCCCTCTATTAACTAATTCTTGTGTTCACCTCTTGCCATTCCAGGCACACAAGAAAAGCAAACACCGGAAGCACTCCTCAAAGAAGAGGAACAAGAGAAAGAGGGAGGCCAAAGAGGCAGCTGCCCTCAAACGGAAGAAAATGAAAGTGAAAGCTGTTACTGCAATGCCTGAACCTAAGGAGGAGGAGCCTGAAAAGGAAGCCGAGGTGCTCACTACTGGAGAAGCAAGCATGGTCGGAGCAGGCGATGAGGGGGAGAGCCAATAAGATGGCCATCATGAAGACGGGGAATGCCCAAATATGACAAAGAAAATTGCATTGGTATAAATTTCTTAAATTGAAAATAAATTCAATTTAGTTGAAAAGCTATGTGTCTTTTACAGTGACTAAAGGCGAAACCAGGAAAGTGAAGGAAAAATGATGGTTATAGGAGAAGAGAGGGAAGATGGGTGGGAGAATGGCAATGGAGAGATTTGTTCTTCACTAGGTTTGGGACAGTCATAGTGGGTTCATGGAAAGAGGGGGAGTTTGGGTTGGTAGAAGACAAGGGAGGGATTTGGGTCTACAAAGGTTTGGGCATTAATTGTTAGTGCATAAAAGAGTCGAGTTTGTGTGGGAAGAAGACAAGAGAGGGATTAGGGTCTCCAAAATTTTGTGGCTTTAACGGTGAGAGCATGGAAAGAGAGGGAGTTTTGGTGGGTAGGAGACAAGGGAGGGATTTGTGTCTCCAAAGGTTTGGGCATCAATGGTGGGTGCATGGAAGACGGGGAGTTTGGGTGGGAAGAAGACAAGGGAGGGATTTGGGTCTCCAAAGTTTTGGGGCAGTAATGGTAAGGGCATGAAAAGAAAGGGAGTTTGGGTGGGAAGATGACAAGGGAGGGATTTGGGTCTCCAAAGAATTGGTCATCAATGGTGGGTGCATGGAAGAGGGGGAGTTAGAGTGGATAGAAGACAAGGAAGTGATTTGTGTCTCCAAAGGATTTGGGCAGTAATGGTGAGTGCATGAAAAGAAAGGGAACTTGGGTTGGTAGAAGACAAGGGAGGGATTTGTGTCTCCAAAGGTTTGGGCATCACTTGTGGGTGCATGGAAGAAAGGGAGTTTGGGTGTGTAGGAGACAAGGGAGGGATTTGTGTTTTTAAAGGTTTGGGCATCAATGATGGGTGCATGGAAGAGGGGGAGTTTGGGTGGGAAGAAGACAAGGGAGGGATTTTTGTCTCCAAACGTTTGGGCAACATTGGTGGGTGCCTGGATGAGGGGGATTTTGGGGCAGTAATGGTGAGTGCATGAAAAGAAAGGGAGCATGGGTGGGTAGAATACAAGGGAGGGATTTGGGTCTCCAAAGGTTTGGGCATCAATGGTGGGTGCATGAAAGTGGGGATGTTTGGGTTGGAAGAAGACAAGGGTGGGATTTGGGTCTCCAAAGGTTTGGGCAACAATGGTGGGTGCATGGAAGAGGGTGAGTTCGGGTGGGAAGAAGACAAGGGAGGGATTTGAGTTTCCATATGTTTGGAGCAGTAATGGTGAGTGCATGGAAAGAGAGGGAGTTTGGGTGGGAAGAAGACACGGGAGGGATTTGGGTCTCCAAAGGTTTGGGAAACAATGGTGGGTGCATGGAAAGAGAGGGAGTTTGGGTGGGTAGAAGACAAGGGAGGGATTTGGGTCTCCAAAATTTTGGGGCACTAATGGTGAGAGCTTGGAAAGAGTGGGAATATGGGTGGGTAATGCCAGGGAAGGGAGTTGGATCTCATATACTTTGGAGAGTGTAATGATGGGTAAATGATAAGAGACATTTGGGTGGGTACTTGACAAGGGAAGGATTTGATTCTCAAATACTCAGGTGGCAGAAATCATGAGTATCTATTAAGGGAGGAGTTTGGGTTATTATATGAAGGGTGTGATTAGGGTCTCAGAAAGATGGGGTCAGAAATGGTGGATATATAGCAACAGAGGGAGTATGCTGGGTAAATGACAAGGGAGGGATTTGGGTCTTATACACTTTAGGGGCAGCAATGGTGAGTATGTAGCAAGAGAAATACTTTGGATGGGCATACGACAATGGAGAGATTAGGGTCTCACAAAGCTGGTGGCAAAATGATGGGTATATGCCCAGAGAGGAGTTTGGGTAGCTGTATGACCAGGGGGTGTTTGGGTCTCTTAAGGTTGTGGCAGAAATAATTGGTATATTTCATGAAACAGAGTTTGGGTGGGTATATGTCAAGAGAGGGGGTTTTGTTGGGCTTATAAACATGGATATATTTGGGTCTGACATGTTTGGGGGAAGAAATGGTGGTTACATCACAAGACAGGAAATTGTGTGGTTACATGAAAATAGAAGAATTTTCAGTGGGCATATGGCAAGAGAAGGATTTGGGTCACAGCAGGATGGGGGCAGACATGGTGGATATATGGCTAGCGAGGGAGTTTGGGTGAGTACATGACATGGGGCAGATTGGGCTATCACAACGTTTGGGGGAAGAAATGGTGGAAACATTATAAGAGAGAGTATTAGGTTTGGTGTATGGCTAAGGAGGAATGAGTGTCTTGGAAGGATGGGTCCAGAAATAGTGGGTACATGGCGAGAGAGGGAGTTCACTTGGTTGAATGAAAGGGAGAGATTTGTGTCTGATAAGGTTTTAGGGAAGAAATATTGGCTATATGGCAAGAGAGGTAGTGTGGATAGGCAGATGGCAAAGGAGGGATGTGGTCTCATAAGGATGAAGGCAGCAACAGTGGGGAGAGAGAGAGAGAGAGAGAGAGAGAGAGAGAGAGAGAGAGAGAGATTGGGTTGGTATATGATATGGGAGAGATTATGGTTTTTCAAAGTTTGATGGCAGAAAAACAATTTTCATGAATTTACGATAAAGATGGATTTGATTGCGTGTATTGTATGAACCACACCTTGAACTCAAATTTCAAGTTGAGGCCTAGAAAATTGATTTAGGTGGGTATATGACACAGAAGACTCTTTGGTGTTGAAGATGGAAAATCTGACATTTTGTATACTATAGGGATAGAGGCCAGAAAAGGAATATGGTTTGATATATAAAAAGAAGAAAATTTGGGTTAGCATATGACAAAGAAGGGACTTTGGTTCCCACAGATTTGAGGGTCATACCACACATGCACTGTAAGACCCATAGAGGTAATTATGGAGCATTGAATCCAAATTGCTACATTTATCTAATCTCATAGATACGGATGAAGAAGACTGTGCTCCACCATCCATGTATTTTGCAAGATCCGGGCAAAACTTCACAGTATGAATGTCTCAACCTATCTGAGGTGAAGTGTGTGAGTGACAGTTATCCCCACAAATAGCTGTTATGTTTCCTGTTTGGCAACTTTTTTTGAATGTTGGTTTTATACCTCACCATCCAATGTAAGTAAGGAAATCTCCCCAGGAGCAATAATCACCCAGAAAACTCAAATCTACTGATCACATCTCAGTGAAAGGAATGGTAATTTGAAGTGACAGGTTTACCCTTGGTTATCCTTTATAAAAGATTTGTGTTTTAATAGGGCTTTTAGGATGGGCTGCTTACATAACAGGCCTAGCAGAAATGAGGATATACTAATGAGACAATTGTGTAGCTTGATCTATCAGAACAGTCAAATCATTGACGTCAACGTAATGAGTATTTCTACAGAAATCTCATGCCAGGTAAAGCAATGTTCTCTACCCAAAGGAAAACCTTGTTTCCTTAAAGAGATTTCACACAATTCCTACTATCAAACCACCTTGCCAGATAAGACTAACAATTAGACAATGATGGGTGAGCTAAGGGAGGGTAGATGCCACCTCCTGACCACAACTGCTTATATGTCAATACCCTGTCCCTCTAGCTAAACTCTAATCTCAGTTCAGGACTTCAAGATGCAAGGGACTTGAAAGGGTCTCTGGATCTCTTTATCACTAGTTAATTGGATGCTTGCCTATAATTTTAGGAAATTAATTCATGATCATCATGTCAGGATTCAGGCAAACACGGCACTGGGCCTGTTGTTGAGTCCATACCAACTGATTCATCAGTAGTAGGTAGAGAGAGAGAGAGACGAGGCCTGATGTGGGAATGTAAACCTCAAAACCCACCCTCAGTGACATATATTATCCACAAAGTAGTTTGTCAGTTAGAGGTACAGACTTCTGAGCCATCCCCCATAGTCAAAGATGCACTGTAGGATGGCTCGAGAGTCTAATTGGCAAACTCCTGACAGTTGGTGGCTTCTAGAGAAGTGTGAGAGTTAATGTGGATGGAAACCATACTGACATATATTTGAGTGCTTAGTCACCAAGCATACTGGAATATGACCTGGCCTCATCTTACACAGGCCTTTGCATGCAATCACGATGGCTCTGTATTTGTGAGAGCAATGACTCTGTCATGTCTTGAGATCACAATTTCACTCTTGGCATCTGCAGCCTCAGACTCATAAAATCTTTTTAAATGCTCCCTGCAATGGTACCTGAGTCTTGAAGAGAGGGCTACAAATATCCCATTGCACATACTCTCATTTTTTTTCCAGGATGACCAGTTTTGAATGTCTTTTTTAAACATAATCTACTGCACCAAGGTCTCTGAGGAGGTCTGAGAACTGCACTAATCTGTAGTTATCGAGATATGAATGTAGAGTGAAGCTTGATACTTCATTCATTTAACAAAATAATAGTATGAGGTTCAATACTGGGGCCTTGGATCTCCATAACCATATGTTCTCGACAAAGCTTACAGCAGCAGGCATGTGTTGCTTTCTATAGAGTAGACCTTAAATTCACTCTTAAGGAGCTGATTATTCCCAGAAAGTTTGTACCACTATTGCATTCATGGACATATCTTTCTAGGTTGTTCATTAATATAGTATGCAATATTCTTAGTTTGGTACGACGACTGATGATCCTCCCAGGAGCACACCATGTAGGCTAGAGCAAAGGATGAAATACTGGGACTAAAGTGGGAACTAGGATTTAGGACTTTGTTGAAGTTAGAGATCATTACCGCAAGGCAAAGATTTCAGGCTACTATGGTGGCACTGCCTAAGGCTCATGATATACACGCTACAGGATATGAAAACAGAAATATTGGGATGTATGTAGAATATCCAATAGACTAGGCCCTGGAAGAGAACACAGAAAGTTTGTGTATAGAGAGGGGTAGTATAGTCAACATCTAGTCCTGTGCCTGTGGATAGGGCAAGTACTAGTGGCACTCAAATTTTTCCTTATAGCACTGAAATTGGGGGTGTATGAGATTTGGGACCATGATGAAGCCTGAAGGCCTCTGCTCTGAAGTATAAGTTGTTTGTCTAGGCTGGGGTACTGGTATAGATTCAGCAGGATGTGCAAAAACATTTATGATGAGTACGTTAGGGATAATTAACAGGCCTGACTCTGGAGAGGTCATGGGGAATCTGAGTACAGAGTTGGGTTGTATAGGCAGCACACAGTGTTCTGTGGCTAAGTGTTGTAACAGGAACTTCATGCAGGAACCAAGATCTTACCTATAGCAAAGAAGAACATGAAGCAAAGGATTTCGGACATTGACAAAAGTTAGAAGTCACTACAAGGATGGGTGGTGGTGGTGCATGACTTTAATCATAGCACTTGGGAGGCAGAGGCAGGAGGATCTCTGTGAGTGTGAAGCCAACCTGGTCTACAGAGCTAGTGCAAAAACAGACTTCAAAGTTACGTAGAGAAGCCTTCTCTCGAATTAAAAATAGATAGATAGATAGACAGATAGGTAGATATACGTAAGTCATTGAGAGGGAGAACAAGCAATATTCTAGGGATGCCACTAGATTGTCTGGACTCCACTAGTTTGGGAAAACAATTATCTCTGCAGAAGGGTGCATACCTCTATAGTCTTTGTAGGAGGATATGGACAGTCTGCGCATGTGTGCAAGAACGTTTCGTGCAGAGGGAGCCTAGCTGTTCACTAAAGCATAGTAGAAGTTGCTGGGCCTAAGCTTGTCTGCACACATTCAAACCTGTAGATGCCTAAAGCTCGCAAATGGAAGGCAAATGTGGTTCTAGTAGGTCAGGCTGCATGTGGAAAAACAAGTATTCATGTTTGTGTTGGTTATAACTCACTAGGCTAAACCCTGGAGGCCGAGCATGTGGGATGTCTAGGGACAAAGATAGGTGGCTTAATCATTTAAATGTCACTTGTGATTGAATGAAGGTAGAATGGTTCAAGTTGAGAGTATGGAAGTTGGATATAGCACAAAGGAATAGGCTAGGACAAGGTCAGTTGGAGGAACCAGAGTCTGCAGAAGCCTAGAGCCATCAAGTACAAGGAACTCATAGCCACACTAGTCATGGTCACTGGATGTTCGACCATTCTAGTTACGCCAGAAAATAAAATGTCAGATAGGGATGTAAACACCAGGCTCACCCAGGAGGAGACCACAGGAAGTCTGTGTATTTATTGGTGTATTTTATGTGTCACAAGGCTTTCTGAAAGTAGATGTGGGTAGACAGGGCTAGGGTACATCCCTATGGGAGCATAGATGTAGGCTACAGCCAAGGACAAAATGCTTGGCATAGGCTAGGGCCAAGGAATGGGGACCTTGTTGAATTCTAGGGGTCATTACAGCAAGGCTAGGAGTCCAGACATCTGTGCCAAACTGCATGCAGCATGGGATTTATGTTTTGCATGACATGAAAACAGAAATATTGGGTTGTGTTTGGAGTTTCAGGAACTAGACTCTGGGGAGTGGATGGGAAGTTTGTGTATAGAGTGCCAAGGTATAGTGAACATCTAGTCCTGTGGCCATAGATAGGACAACTATTGTAGAAAAACTAAATGTTAACTATAGCACATGAATAGATGGAGGGGCTGTGCTGGGGTGTGAGATTTTACACCCTACTGAATCCTAGAGGCACCTGTTATGTGTTATAGTTTGTCTATGTAGGCTAAAGTACTGTGATCAATTCAGCAAGTTGTAGAAAATCATGTATGATGAGTACATTTGGTGTTAGTCTACAGGCTTGACTCTGGGGAGTACATGGGTATTCTGGGAAATCTGGGTATTAAGTTGTGTTGTATAGGTAGCCTAGAGTGTCCTGTGTGTAAGTGTTGTTACAGGAGATTCATGCAGGACACTATATGTTGCATTCAGCCTAAGAGACCATGGTGGGACTAAGATGGAACAAAGGATTTGGAACCCTACCAACAGCTAGAAGTCACTACTATTGAAATCTAGGGATGACACTGGATGTTCCATCCAGTCTGGACTCCACTGGATTAGAAAAACAATGATAGGATGCAGAGCAGTGCTCTGAAATCTAGACGATGGAGGAGTATTCTGATAGTCTGGGGATAGAATGGTCATGTAGGGCAGCCACAACTCCTCTGGTTCTATGAGAGATTGATAGTCTTTGTGGGAATCTAGATGCTGTCAACAGCACAGAAAAAGTTGATGGGTCTAAGAATGCCGGAGATTGCTATGGAGGCAGCTGGAGAAGACATGGACACTGGTTGTTGCAACTTGGGTAGATCAAGCCCTCTATGTACAAAGTACTGAGTGGGTAACTAAACTAAACAAGTTAAAACCTGGGAAGACATAGAAAATCTGAATAAGGAATAATGCTCTATATTGTACCTAAAGTGTCCCGTGGATGTACTAGTGCAGGGTAAGTGCTAGCAAAGCCTAGACGTTCACGACAGAAAAGGAGGATTCCTGAGAATAGTCTGATCTGAGTTATTTGGGACCATACTCCCGATTAGACCCTTGAATCAAGAGGCAAACAGCCAGATTATGCAGGGGTGCTGGCTGTTAAACTCAAGCTAGATGCAGATGGATATGGAAAACAAGTATTGGTTGGTGGCATATATAAGAAGCCAGTTCCTGGAGGAGAACATTAGGAATGTGGTAGAGTAGGGTGCTGCAGGTAACACAGAGGGTACTGTGGGTGGGTGAAGGTAGCAACTTGTCTGCTGCATGTATGTTGGCAATCGCACACGTGGAAGGCCAAGACATGGGATTTCCGAAATTATAGAAGCCTAGATATTGCTACTTAGGTGATCAAACTAAATTTGTATAATGACTTTGGGAAAGAGGCTAGATCCAGGTAGAGATAGAATATGAAATATCTGGTTGTGAGGGAGTGAGTACTTACCAGGCCATACCATGGTGGAGGACTCAGGAATACAGAATTTGGATTCGGGTAAGATAGCAAAATGAGTACTATATGTAGATTCAAGCAGCGCAGGTCCTTGTAGGACAATGTATGTTGGTTGAAGGACAGGAGTAGATGCTGGGATTCGGCCCTCGCATTTGGAACTCTGTTGAATCCTGTGAGCATTACTACAACATGCAAGAATATCAGTGGCAAAAACTAGACTTGGACACTTGTAGTGACTTATGATCTGTTTGTTGGCATATGGGGAAACGCTATCTGTTAGGGGAAATATTCTGGGCTTGGTCTTTGGGGAAGATATGGAATGTCTGGATTGGAAATGGAGTTGTGAAAGCAGGGCAACTATTTCATGCATGGGTGTAGGTGTGTTAAATTCAGGGGAGCCTAACTGTTGACTATACCAAAGAAGGAGTTGCTGGACCTAGTCTTGGCTGAAGGCTTTGAAAACCTTCACAGGCCTAAAATTTGCAAATGCAAGGCACATGAGGCAGCTGTAAGTCAGACAGCAAGTGGAAAATCAAATATTCACTTGTGTGTAGTGGGTTACTCAATTGGCTAAAGTTGGGTCCTGGTGGTTGTGGGATGTCTGGTTATATAATGAAGTGGTTTAGGCATCGGAATCATCCTGCAGATGGATTCAGGTAGGATGGTTACTGTTGGGAATGTAGATGCTGGATACAGCACAAAAGAATGTGCTAGGACAAGGCCAGTTGGAGGGAAAGTGCCAGCAGAAGCTTAGAACTATCTATCAAAGCACGGTAGGACTAAGATGGAGCCTAGGGTTTGGAACTCAGCAAACAGCTAAAAGTCACTATAAGTGTGAGAAAACAGCTCTTTTAGAGTTCTCACTGGATGTTTCATCAGGTCTGGACTCTACTGGAGTAGGAAAAGAATTATCTGCTCGAAAGGTGCACTTACTTCTCTTGGCATTGTAGAAGGATTTGGACAGTCTTGGCATGCTGTGATATTATGTAGTCAGCCAGAGATCCTGTGGTTTGATGAGGTTGGGGTTGTCTCAGTGGGAATGTATATGTTGTCTACAGCACAGGAGGATTTGATGGGACTAGGAATCCTATATGCTATGAATATGTTTTATTACCATTGGTTATTCAAGAAGATGCTTTGGGCAATCGATTAGTAGAATATAGCCAAGCAGGAAATCTGAACAGAGATATAGAGAAAAAGTAGGCAGAGTCAGGGAGATGCCATGTAGCTGCTGAAGGAGAAAACCAGCAGCTACCAGTGAGAGCCTTACTGGTATGGATCATAATGATACATAGATATACAAAAGGGAATCCCACATCAATATGAGCTATGTTTGGAGGGATGTGGAAAAACAGTATTTGGAACAGGAAATATTCACTAGGTTCGAACTTTAGGAGGACACGATAACTTTTCATAAGGAGTGGGGTTATTCCATTAGCCAGTACAGGTATGATAAGTGTTGGGGAACTCTCAGTGTTGGCTACAGAATAGTAGTAGCTGGTGGGATCATGCTGTGTTTTGAGATTTGTGTCCCTAAAACATGCCAAAAATCACTACTGCAGAGTGCAAGAGTCCATTCTTTGATGGGACAGGGACTATTCAATCTAGGATAAATTCCACTGAATATGGAAAACCAATTACAGAGTATGGATATCTTCACCTGGATAAATCCTGGAGGGGGACATAGGACGTCTGGGTATGGTGTGAAGAGGTATGGGCAACTCTAAGACCCCTGTTGGTTTATCTAAATAGGATTATATCTGGCTGTAGCCCAGATGTTCTCTATAATATAGGAAAAATGTTCTAAATAGGCTGCAACATGTTGAAGCCTAAAATTCACTACTATAAGGCAAGGAGTCCAGACCAAGATTGAACATTTCTTATGGTTTCCAGGTTATACATAACAGAATGTTAAAAATCAAGTGTCTAATACTGTGTGATATTCTCAATAGGCTAGACACCAGAAGATAGGAGAACCCTGGTTATGGACTGGGCTTATGTTGGTTGTAGAAAGCCTCCTTAGGTGAGTGAGTATATTAAAGGAGGCTGTATGCTCACCACAGTAAAAGAGATATTGAGGCTAGGCTGGGTCACCTGACTTGGGATAAGGTGGAAGCCTGGAGGCCATGATTTGTTGCTACACAGCCAGACAAGATATGGACACTGGTTTGCGTATATTCATTAGGTACAGAGGAATGTGGAGATGCAAGTATTCGTGTGTGTGTGTGTGTGTGTGTGTGTGTGTATGTGTGTGTGAGTGTGTGTGTGTGTACGGTCAACAGGCTAAGCCATGGAGTAGGAATGATATTTGGGAATGATTTTAGGGAAGACATTCAAGATACTAGCCAAAGATTGAGGCGGACATTTTGGACTAAAACATTGACAGGGATAGCATTGATGAAGAATTTGGAGAAGCAAATGATCTGTCATGTGTTCTACCACAACAAAGGTAGATATGTAAAAAAGGTTGAGGTGGAAAATTTGCCTTAGAGTTATTAAACAAAGTCTCCATCTAAACCCAAACTCTCTTTGCCTTCTCAATATCTTCCCCCTATCATCAAAGTGTCAGGAGTGGTACAGTCCACTATTTGTTCCTTCCTTCCCCAGGCATTCTTGTGGGTCAGAACCAGGCTTTGTGATGTCAGAGCACAAGCTCACCTACTATTGGTCGAGACCTTGATGATGACTCAGGTCTGAGGGTGTGGCCTTCCCTACTCTGCCAGTTGTTCACAGCCCCTCGAGGGAGAAACAACACGCGCTCACGCGACTTGGTGATGGAGAGTCTAGCAAAGGAACCTAAGGAATCACTGTCCGACATGGACCACCCAACATCCAGTAGTGATGTTCCGATGGCAGCGAACGGGCCAGTCCTTATGGTGAAGACAAAGGCAGCTCTAAAGCAGTATCCACCTTACATGTCGTGCGGAAAGGTGAGTTGACAAACCCTACTGGAGCTCAGTCCTCTACCCATTTACTCTTACCTAAAGTCACTACCTCTCTCCTTCCTTGCATAAATCCCTTATCAATTCTCACCTCTTCCGACAAAGTGTCCTTCACATGGCTCTCCTGACTTCTCCCTCTATTAACTTATTCTTGTTTTCACCTCTTGCCATTCCAGGCACACAAGAAAAGCAAACACCGGAAGCACTCCTCAAAGAAGAGGAACAAGAGAAAGAGGGAGGCCAAAGAGGCAACTGCCCTCAAACGGAAGAAAATCAAAGTGAAAGCTGTTACTGCAATGCCTGAACCTAAGGAGGAGGAGCCTGAAAAGGAAGCCGAGGTGCACACTACTGGAGAAGCAAGCGTGGTCGCAGCAGCCGATGAGGGGGAGAGCCAATAAGATGGCTATCATGAAGACGGGGAATGCCCAAATATGACAAAGAAAATTGCATTCGTATAAATTTCTTAAATTGAAAATAAATTCAATTTAGTTGAAAAGCTATGTGTCTTTTACAGTGACTAAAGGCGAAACCAGGAAAGGGAAGGAAAAATGATGGTTATAGGAGAAGAGAGGGAAGATGGGTGGGTGAATGGCAATGGAGAGATTTGTTCTTCACTAGGTTTGGGACAGTCATAATGGGTTCATGGAAAGAGGGGGAGTTTGGGTTGGTAGAAGACAAGGGAGGGATTTGGGTCTACAAAGGTTTGGGCATTAATTGTGGGTGCATAAAAGAGGCGAGTTTGTGTGGGAAGAAGACAAGGGAGGGATTAGGGTCTCCAAAATTTTGTGGCTTTAACGGTGAGAGCATGGAAAGAGAGGGAGTTTTGGTGGGTAGGAGACAAGGGAGGGATTTGTGTCTCCAAAGGTTTGGGCATCAATGGTGGGTGCATGGAAGACGGGGAGTTTGGGTGGGAAGAAGACAAGGGAGGGATTTGGGTCTCCAAAGTTTTGGGGCAGTAATGGTGAGGGCATGAAAAGAAAGGGAGTTTGGGTGGGAAGATGACAAGGGAGGGATTTGGGTCTCCAAGGAATTGGTCATCAATGGTGGGTGCATGGAAGAGGGGGAGTTAGGGTGGATAGAAGACAAGGAAGGGATTTGTGTCTCCAAAGGATTTGGGCAGTAATGGTGAGTGCATGAAAAGAAAGGGAACTTGGGTTGGTAAGAGACAAGGGAGGGATTTGTGTCTCCAAAGGTTTGGGCATCACTTGTGGGTGCATGGAAGAAAGGGAGTTTGGGTGTGTTGGAGACAAGGGAGGGATTTGTGTTTTTAAAGGTTTGGGCATCAATGATGGGTGCATGGAAGAGGGGGAGTTTGGGTGGGAAGAAGACAAGGGAGGGATTTTTGTCTCCAAACGTTTGGGCATCATTGGTGGGTGCCTGGATGAGGGGGATTTTGGGGCAGTAATGGTGACTGCATGAAAAGAAAGGGAGCATGGGTGGGTAGAAGACAAGGGAGGGATTTGGGTCTCCAAAGGTTTGGGCATCAATGGTGGGTGCATGAAAGTGGGGATGTTTGGGTTGGAAGAAGACAAGGGTGGGATTTGGGTCTCCAAAGGTTTGGGCAACAATGGTGGGTGCATGGAAGAGGGGGAGTTCGGGTGGGAAGAAGACAAGTTTGGGATTTGGGTCTCCAAAATGTTGCGAAACAATGGTGCGTTCATGGAAGAACTGGAGTGTGGGTGGGAAGAAGACAAGGGAGGGATTTGGGTCTCCATATGTTTGGAGCAGTAATGGTGAGTGCATGGAAAGAGAGGGAGTTTGGGTGGGTAGAAGACACGGGAGGAATTCGGGTCTCCAAAGGTTTGGGCATCAATTGTGGGTGCATGGAAGAGAGGGAGTTTGGGTGGGTAGGAAAAATGGGAGGGATTTGTGTCTCCAAAAGTTTGGGCATCAATGGTGGGTGCCTTGAAGAGGGGGATTTTGTGTGGGTAGAAGACAAGGGAGGGGTTTGTGTCTCCAAAATTTTGGAGCAGTAATGGTGAGAGCTTGGAAAGAGTGGGAATATGGGTGGGTAATGCCAGGGAAGGGAGTTGGATCTCATATACTTTGGAGAGTGTAATGATCGGTAAATGATAAGAGACATTTGGGTGGGTACATGACAAGGGAAGGATTTGATTCTCAAATACTCAGGTGGCAGAAATCATGAGTATCTGTTAAGAGAGGAGTTTGGGTTATTATATGAAGGGTGGGATTTGGGTTTCAGAAAGATGGGGTCAGAAATGGTGGATATATAGCAACAGAGGGAGTATGCTGGGTAAATGACAAGGGAGTGATTTGGGTCTTATACACTTTAGGTGCAGCAATGGTGAGTATGTAGCAATAGAAATACTTTGGATGGGCATACGACAATGGAGAGATTAGGGTCTCACAAAGCTGGTGGCAAAATGATGGGTATATGCCCAGAGAGGAGTTTGGGTAGCTGTATGACCAGTGGGTGTTTGGGTCTCTTAAGGTTTGGGGCAGAAATAATTGGTATATTTCATGAAACAGAGTTTGGGTGGGTATATGTCAAGAGAGGGGGTTTTGTTGGGCTTATAAACATGGATATATTTGGGTCTGACATGTTTGGGGGAAGAAATGGTGGTTACATCACAAGACAGGAAATTGTGTGGTTACATGAAAATAGAAGAATTTTCAGTGGGCATATGGCAAGAGAAGGATTTGGGTCACAGCAGGATGGGGGCAGACATGGTGGATATATGGCTAGCGAGGGAGTTTGGGTGAGTACATGACATGGGGCAGATTGGGCCATCACAACGTTTGGGGGAAGAAATGGTGGAAACATTATAAGAGAGAGTATTAGGTTTGGTGTATGGCTAAGGAGGAATGAGTGTCTTGGAAGGATGGGTCCAGAAATAGTGGGTACATGGCAAGAGAGGGAGTTCACTTGGTTGAATGAAAGGGAGAGATTTGTGTCTGATAAGGTTTTAGGGAAGAAATATTGGCTATATGGCAAGAGAGGTAGTGTGAATAGGCAGATGACAAAGGAGGGATGTGGTCTCATAAGGATGAAGGCAGCAACAGTGTGGAGAGAGAGAGAGAGAGAGAGAGAGAGAGAGAGAGAGAGATTGGGTTGGTATATGATATGGGAGAGATTATGGTTTTTCAAAGTTTGATGGCAGATAAACAATTTTCATGAATTTACGATAAAGATGGATTTGATTGCGTGTATTGTATGAACCACACCTTGAACTCAAATTTCAAGTTGAGGCCTAGAAAATTGATTTAGGTGGGTATATGACACAGAAGACTCTTTGGTGTTGAAGATGGCAAATCTGACATTTTGTATACTATAGTAATAGAGGCCAGAAATGGAATATGGTTTGATATATAAAAAGAAGAAAATTTGGGTTAGCATATGACAAAGAAGGGACTTTGGTTCCCACAGATTTGAGGGTCATACCACACATGCACTGTAAGACTCATAGTGGTAATTATGGAGCATTGAATCCAAATTGCTACATTTATCTAATCTCATAGATACGGATGAAGAAGACTGTGCTCCACCATCCATGTATTTTGCAAGATCCGGGCAAAACTTCACAGTATGAATGTCTCAACCTATCTGAGGTGAAGTGTGTGAGTGACAGTTATTCCCACAAATAGCTGTTATGTTTCCTGTTTGGCAACTTTTTTTGAATGTTGGTTTTATACCTCACCATCCAATGTAAGTAAGGAAATCTCCCCAGGAGCAATAATCACCCAGCAAACTCAAATCTACTGATCACATCTCAGTGAAAGGAATGGTAATTTGAAGTGACAGGTTTACCCTTGGTTATCCTTTATAAAAAATTTGTGTTTTAATAGGGCTTTTAGAATGGGCTGCTTACATAACAGGCCTAGCAGAAATGAGGATATACTAATGAGACAATTGTGTAGCTTGATCTATCAGAACAGTCAAATCATTGACGTCAACGTAATGAGTATTTCTACAGAAATCTCATGCCATGTAAAGCAATGTTCTCTACCCAAAGGAAAACCTTGTCTCCTTAAAGAGATTTCACACAATTCCTACTATCAAACCACCTTGCCATATAAGACTAACAATTAGACAATGATGGGTGAGCTAAGGGAGGGTAGATGCCACCTCCTGACCACAACTGCTTATATGTCAATACCCTGTCCCTCTAGCTAAACTCTAATCTCAGTTCAGGACTTCAAGATGCAAGAGACTTGAAAGGGTCTCTGGATCTCTTTATCACTAGTTAATTGGATGCTTGCCTATAATTTTAGGAAATTAATTCATGATCATCATGTCAGGATTCAGGCAAACACGGCACTGGGCCTGTTGTTGAGTCCATACCAACTGATTCATCAGTAGTAGGTAGAGAGAGAGAGAGACGAGGCCTGATGTGGGAATGTAAACCTCAAAACCCACCCTCAGTGACATATATTATCCACAGAGGCTATATGCATTCCAGCATGGTCACACCTCCTAATTTCCCAAACAGTTGCACTTCTTGGTAACTAAGTAAGTATTCAAGTACATGAGAGCCTGTTTTTCATTCCCTTTCATTAACTGTCACATTTCTCTAGAAGCCACCAACTGTCAGTAGTTTGTCAGTTAGAGGTACAGACTTCTGAGCCATCCCCCATAGTCAAAGATGCACTGTAGGAGGGCTCCAGAGTCTAACTGGCAAACTCCTGACAGTTGGTGGCTTCTAGAGAAGTGTGAGTGTTAATGTGGATGGAAACCATACTGGCATATATTTGAGTGCTTAGTCACCAAGCATACTGGAATATGACCTGGCCTCATCTTACACAGGCCTTTGCATGCAATCACGACGGCTCTGTATTTGTGAGAGCAATGACTCTGTCATGTCTTGAGATCACAATTTCACTCTTGGCATCTGCAGCCTCAGACTCATAAAATCTTTTTAAATGCTCCCTGCAATGGTACCTGAGTCTTGAAGAGAGGGCTACAAATATCCCATTGCACATACTCTCATTTTTTTTCCAGGATGACCAGTTTTGAATGTCTTTTTTAAACATAATCTACTGCACCAAGGTCTCTGAGGAGGTCAGAGAACTGCACTTATCTGTAGTTATCGAGGTATGAATGTAGAGTGAAGCTTGATACTTCATTCATTTAACAAAATAATAGTATGAGGTTCAATACTGGGGCCTTGGAACTCCATAACCATGTGTTCTCGACAAAGCTTACAGCAGCAGGCATGTGTTGCTTTCTGTAGAGTAGACCTTAAATTCACTCTTAAGGAGCTGATTATTCCCAGAAAGTTTGTAGCACTATTGCATTCATGGACATATCTTTCTAGGTTGTTCATTAATATAGTATGCAATATTCTTAGTTTGGTACGACGACTGATGATCCTCCCAGGAGCACACCATGTAGGCTAGAGCAAATGATGAAATACTGGGACTAAACTGGGAACTAGGATTTAGGACTTTGTTGAAGTTAGAGATCATTACTGCAAGGCAAAGATTTCAGGCTACTATGGTGGCACTGCCTAAGGCTCATGATTTACACGCTACAGGATATGAAAACAGAAATATTGGGATGTATGTGGAATATCCAATAGACTAGGCCCTGGAAGAGAACACAGAAAGTTTGTGTATAGAGAGGGGTAGTATAGTCAACATCTAGTCCTGTGCCTGTGGATAGGGCAAGTACTAGTGGCACTCTAATTGTTCCTTATAGCACTGAAATTGGGGGTGTATGAGATTTGGGACCATGATGAAGCCTGAAGGCCTCTGCTCTGAAGTATAAGTTGTTTGTCTAGGCTGGGGTACTGGTATAGATTCAGCAGGATGTGCAAAACCATTTATGATGAGTATGTTAGGGATAATTAACAGGCCTGACTCTGGAGAGGTCATGGGGAATCTGAGTACAGAGTTGGGTTGTATAGGCAGCACACAGTGTTCTGTGGCTAAGTGTTGTAACAGGAACTTCATGCAGGAACCAAGATCTTACCTATAGCAAAGAAGAACATGAAGCAAAGGATTTCGGACATTGACAAAAGTTAGAAGTCACTACAAGGATGGGTGGTGGTGGTGCATGACTTTAATCATAGCACTTGGGAGGCAGAGGCAGGAGGATCTCTGTGAGTGTGAAGCCAACCTGGTCTACAGAGCTAGTGCAAAAATAGACTTCAAAGTTACGTAGAGAAGCCTTCTCTCGAATTAAAAATAGATAGATAGATAGAGAGATAGGTAGATATAAGTAAGTCATTGCGAGTGAGAACAAGCACTATTCTAGGGATGCCACTAGATTGTCTGGACTCCACTAGTTTGGGAAAACAATTATCTCTGCAGAAGGGTGCATACCTCTATAGTCTTTGTAGGAGGATATGGACAGTCTGGGCATGTGTGCAAGAACGTTTAGTGCAGAGGGAGCCTAGCTGTTCACTAAAGCATAGTAGAAGTTGCTGGGCCTAAGCTTGTCTGCAAACATTCAAACCTGTAGATGCCTAAAGCTCGCAAATAGAAGGCAAATGTGGTTCTAGTAGGTCAGGCTGCATGTGGAAAAACAAGTATTCATGTTTGTGTTGGTTATTACTCACTAGGCTAAACCCTGGAGGCCGAGCATGTGGGATGTCTAGGGACCAAGATAGGTGTCTTAATCATTTAAATGTCACTTGTGATTGAATGAAGGTAGAATGGTTCAAGTTGAGAGTATGGAAGTTGGATATAGCACAAAGGAATAGGCTAGGACAAGGTCAGTTGGAGGAACCAGAGTCTGCAGAAGCCTAGAGCCATCAAGTACAAGGAACTCATAGCCACACTAGTCATGGTCACTGGATGTTCGACCATTCTAGTTACGCCAGAAAATAAAATGTCAGATAGGGATGTAAACACCAGGCTCACCCAGGAGGAGACCACAGGAAGTCTGTGTATTTATTGGTGTATTTTATGTGTCACAAGGCTTTCTGAAAGTAGATGTGGGTAGACAGGGCTAGGGTACATCCCTATGGGAGCATAGATGTAGGCTACAGCCAAGGACAAAATGCTTGGCATAGGCTAGGGCCAAGGAATGGGGACCTTGTTGAATTCTAGGGGTCATTACAGCAAGGCTAGGAGTCCAGACATCTGTGCCAAACTGCATGCAGCATGGGATTTATGTTTTGCATGACATGAAAACAGAAATATTGGGTTGTGTTTGGAGTTTCAGGAACTAGACTCTGGGGAGTGGATGGGAAGTTTGTGTATAGAGTGCCATGGTATAGTGAACATCTAGTCCTGTGGCCATAGATAGGACAACTATTGTAGAAAAACTAAATGTTAACTATAGCACATGAATAGATGGAGGGGCTGTGCTGGGGTGTGAGATTTTACACCCTACTGAATCCTAGAGGCACCTGTTATGTGTTATAGTTTGTCTATGTAGGCTAAAGTACTGTGATCAATTCAGCAAGTTGTAGAAAATCATGTATGATGAGTACATTTGGTGTTAGTCTACAGGCTTGACTCTGGGGAGTACTTGGGTATTCTGGGAAATCTGGGTATTAAGTTGTGTTGTATAGGTAGCCTAGAGTGTCCTGTGTGTAAGTGTTGTTACAGGAGATTCATGCAGGACACTATATGTTGCATTCAGCCTAAGAGACCATGGTGGGACTAAGATGGAACAAAGGATTTGGAACCCTACCAACAGCTAGAAGTCACTACTATTGAAATCTAGGGATGACACTGGATGTTCCATCCAGTCTGGACTCCACTGGATTAGAAAAACAATGATATTATGCAGAGCAGTGCTCTGAAATCTAGACGATGGAGGAGTATTCTGATAGTCTGGGGATAGAATGGTCATGTAGGGCAGCCACAACTCCTCTGGTTCTATGAGAGACTGATAGTCTTTGTGGGAATCTAGATGCTGTCAACAGCACAGAAAAAGTTGATGGGTCTAAGAATGCCGGAGATTGCTATAGAGGCAGCTGGAGAAGACCAGGACACTGGCTGTTGCAACTTGGGTAGATCAAGCCCTCTTTGTACAAAGTACTGAGTGGGTAACTAAACTAAACAAGTTAAAACCTGGGAAGACATAGAAAATCTGAATAAGGATTAATGCTCTATACTGTACCTAAAGTGTCCCGTGGATGTATTAGTGCAGGGTAAGTGGTAGCAAAGACTAGATGTTCACGACAGAAAAGGAGGATTCCTGAGAATAGTCTGATCTGAGTTATTTGGGACCATACTCCCGAGAAGACCCTTGACTAAAGAGGCAAACAGCCAGATTATGCAGGGGTGCTGGCTGTTAAACTCAAGCTAGATGCAGATGGATATGGAAAACAAGTATTGGTTGGTGGCTTATATAAGAAGCCAGTTCCTGGAGGAGAACATTAGGAATGTGGTAGAGTAGGGTGCTGCAGGTAACACAGAGGGTACTGTGGGTGGGTGAAGGTAGCAACTTGTCTGCTGCATGTATGTCGGCAATCGCACACGTGGAAGGCCAAGACATGGGATTTCCGAAATTATAGAAGCCTAGATATTGCTACTTAGGTGATCAAACTAAATTTGTATAATGACTTTGGGAAAGAGGCTAGATCCAGGTAGAGATAGAATATGAAATATCTGGTTGTGAGGGAGTGAGTACTTACCAGGCCATACCATGGTGGAGGACTCAGGAATACAGAATTTGGATTCGGGTAAGATAGTTAGCAAAATGAGTACTATATGTAGATTCAAGCAGCGCAGGTCCTTGTAGGACAATGTATGTTGGTTGGAGGAAAGGAGTAGATGCTGGGATTCGGCCCTCGCATTTGGAACTCTGTTGAATCCTGTGAGCATTACTACAACATGCAAGAATATCAGTGGCAAAAACTAGACTTGGACACTTGTAGTGACTTATGATCTGTTTGTTGGCATATGGGGAAACGCTATCTGGTTGGGGAAATATTCTGGGCTTGGTCTTTGGGGAAGATATGGAAAGTCTGGATTGGAAATGGAGTTGTGAAAGCAGGGCAACTATTTCATGCATGGGTGTAGGTGTGTTAAATTCAGGGGAGCCTAACTGTTGACTATACCAAAGAAGGAGTTGCTGGACCTAGTCTTGGCTGAAGGCTTTGAAAACCTTCACAGGCCTAAAATTTGCAAATGCAAGGCACATGAGGCAGCTGTAAGTCAGACAGCATGTGGAAAATCAAATATTCATTTGTGTGTGGTGGGTTACTCAATTGGCTAAAGTTGGGTCCTGGTGGTTGTGGGATGTCTGGTTATATAATGAAGTGGTTTAGGCATCGGAATCATCCTGCAGATGGATTCAGGTAGGATGGTTACTGTTGGGAATGTAGATGCTGGATACAGCACAAAAGAATGTGCTAGGACAAGGCCAGTTGGAGGGAAAGTGCCAGCAGAAGCTTAGAACTATCTATCAAAGCACGGTAGGACTAAGATGGAGCCTAGGGTTTGGAACTCAGCAAACAGCTAAAAGTCACTATAAGTGTGAGAAAACAGCTCTTTTAGAGTTCTCACTGGATGTTTCATCAGGTCTGGACTCTACTGGAGTAGGAAAAGAATTATCTGCTCGAAAGGTGCACTTACTTCTCTTGGCATTGTAGAAGGATTTGGACAGTCTTGGCATGCTGTGATATTATGTAGTCAGCCAGAGATCCTGTGGTTTGATGAGGTTGGGGTTGTCTCAGTGGGGATGTATATGTTGTCTACAGCACAGGAGGATTTGATGGGACTAGGAATCCTATATGCTATGAATATGTTTTATTACCATTGGTTATTCAAGAAGATGCTTTGGGCAATCGATTAGTAGAATATAGCCAGGCAGGAAATCTGAACAGAGATATAGAGAGAAAGTAGGCAGAGTCAGGGAGATGCCATGTAGCTGCTGAAGGAGAAAACCAGCAGCTACCAGTGAGAGCCTTACTGGTATGGATCATAATGATACATAGATATACAAAAGGGAATCCCACATCAATATGAGCTATGTTTGGAGGGATGTGGAAAAACAGTATTTGGAACAGGAAATATTCACTAGGTTCGAACTTTAGGAGGACACGATAACTTTTCATAAGGAGTGGGGTTATTCCATTAGCCAGTACAGGTATGATAAGTGTTGGGGAACTCTCAGTGTTGGCTACAGAATAGTAGTAGCTGGTGGGATCATGCTGTGTTTTGAGATTTGTGTCCCTAAAACTTGCCAAAAATCACTACTGCAGAGGGCAAGGGTCCATTCTTTGATGGGACAGGGACTATTCAATCTAGGATAAATTCCACTGAATATGGAAAACCAATTACAGAGTATGGATATCTTCACCTGGATAAATCCTGGAGGGGGACATAGGAAGTCTGGGTATGGTGTGAAGAGGTATGGGCAACTCTAAGACCCCTGTTGGTTTATCTAAATAGGATTATATCTGGCTGTAGCCCAGATGTTCTCTATAATATAGGAAAAATGTTCTAAATAGGCTGCAACATGTTGAAGCCTAAAATTCACTACTATAAGGCAAGGAGTCCAGACCAAGATTGAACATTTCTTATGGTTTCCAGGTTATACATAACAGAATGTTAAAAATCAAGTGTCTAATACTGTGTGATATTCTCAATAGGCTAGACACCAGAAGATAGGAGAACCCTGGTTATGGACTGGGCTTATGTTGGTTGTAGAAAGCCTCCTTAGGTGAGTGAGTATATTAAAGGAGGCTGTATGCTCACCACAGTAAAAGAGATATTGAGGCTAGGCTGGGTCACCTGACTTGGAATAAGGTGGAAGCCTGGAGGCCATGATTTGTTGCTACACAGCCAGACAAGATATGGACACTGGTTTGCGTATATTCATTAGGTACAGAGGAATGTGGAGATGCAAGTATTCGTGTGTGTGTGTATGTGTGTGTGTGTGTGTGTATGTGTGTGTGAGTGTGTGTGTGTGTACGGTCAACAGGCTAAGCCATGGAGTAGGAATGTTATTTGGGAATGATTTTAGGGAAGACATTCAAGATACTAGCCAAAGATTGAGGCGGACATTTTGGACTAAACCATTGACAGGGATAGCATTGTTGAAGAATTTGGAGAAGCAAATGATCTGTCATGTGTTCTACCACAACAAAGGTAGATATGTAAAAAAGTTTGAGGTGGAAAATTTGCCTTAGAGTTATTAAACAAAGTCTCCATCTAAACCCAAACTCTCTTTGCCTTCTCAATATCTTCCCCCTATCATCAAAGTGTCAGGAGTGGTACAGTCCACTATTTGTTCCTTCCTTCCCCAGGCATTCTTGTGGGTCAGAACCAGGCTTTGTGATGTCAGAGCACAAGCTCACCTACTATTGGTCGAGACCTTGATGATGACTCAGGTCTGAGGGTGTGGCCTTCCCTAGTCTGCCAGTTGTTCACAGCCCCTCGAGGGAGAAACAACAGGCACTCACGCGACTTGGTGATGGAGAGTCTAGCAAAGGAACCTAAGGAATCACTGTCCGACATGGACCTCCCAACATCCAGTAGTGATGTTCCGATGGCAGCGAACGGGCCAGTCCTTATGGTGAAGACAAAGGCAGCTCTAAAGCAGTATCCACCTTACATGTCGTGCGGAAAGGTGAGTTGACGAACCCTACTGGAGCTCCCTCCTCTACTCATTTACTCTTACCTAAAGTCACTACCTCTCTCCTTCCTGGCATAAATCCCTTATCAATTCTCACCTCTTCCGACAAAGTGTCCTTCACATGCCTCTCCTGACTTCTCCCTCTATTAACTAATTCTTGTGTTCACCTCTTGCCATTCCAGGCACACAAGAAAAGCAAACACCGGAAGCACTCCTCAAAGAAGAGGAACAAGAGAAAGAGGGAGGCCGAAGAGGCAGCTGCCCTCGAACGGAAGAAAATCAAAGTGAAAGCTGTTACTGCAATGCCTGAACCTAAGGAGGAGGAGCCTGAAAAGGAAGCCGAGGTGCACACTACTGGAGAAGCAAGCGTGGTCGCAGCAGCCGATGAGGGGGAGAGCCAATAAGATGGCTATCATGAAGACGGGGAATGCACAAAAATGACAAAGAAAATTGCATTCGTATAAATTTCTTAAATTGAAAATAAATTCAATTTAGTTGAAAAGCTATGTGTCTTTTACAGTGACTAAAAGCGAAACCAGGAAAGGGAAGGAAAAATGATGGTTATAGGAGAAGAGAGGGAAGATGGGTGGGTGAATGGCAATGGAGAGATTTGTTCTTCACTAGGTTTGGGACAGTCATAGTGGGTTCATGGAAAGAGGGGGAGTTTGGGTTGGTAGAAGACAAGGGAGGGATTTGGGTCTACAAAGGTTTGGGCATTAATTGTGGGTGCATAAAAGAGGCGAGTTTGTGTGGGAAGAAGACAAGGGAGGGATTAGGGTCTCCAAAATTTTGTGGCTTTAACGGTGAGAGCATGGAAAGAGAGGGAGTTTTGGTGGGTAGGAGACAAGGGAGGGATTTGTGTCTCCAAAGGTTTGGGCATCAATGGTGGGTGCATGGAAGACGGGGAGTTTGGGTGGGAAGAAGACAAGGGAGGGATTTGGGTCTCCAAAGTTTTGGGGCAGTAATGGTGATGGCATGAAAAGAAAGGGAGTTTGGGTGGGAAGATGACAAGGGAGGGATTTGGGTCTCCAAAGAATTGGTCATCAATGGTGGGTGCATGGAAGAGGGGGAGTTAGGGTGGATAGAAGACAAGGAAGGGATTTGTGTCTCCAAAGGTTTTGGGCAGTAATGGTGAGTGCATGAAAAGAAAGGGAACTGGGTTGGTAGATGACAAGGGAGGGATTTGTGTCCCAAAGATATGGGCATCACTTGTGGGTGCATGGAAGAAAGGGAGTTTGGGTGTGTAGGAGACAAGCGAAGGATTTGTGTTTGTAAAGGTTTGGGCATGAATGATGGGTGCATGGAAGAGGGGGAGTTTGGGTGGGAAGAAGAGAGGGAGGGATTTTTTCTCCAAACGTTTGGGCATCATTGGTGGGTGCCTGGATGAGGGGGATTTTGGGGCAGTAATGTTGAGTGCATGAAAAGAAAGGGAGCATGGGTGGGTAGAAGACAAGGGAGGGATTTGGGTCTCCAAAGGTTTGGGCATCAATGGTGGGTGCATGAAAGTGGGGATGTTTGGGTTGGAAGAAGACAAGGGTGGGATTTGGGTCTCCAAAGGTTTGGGCAACAATGGTGGGTGCATGGAAGAGGGGGAGTTCGGGTGGGAAGAAGACAAGTTTGGGATTTGGGTCTCCAAAGGTGTGGGAAACAATGGTGGGTGCATGGAAGAGGGGGAGTTTGGGGGGAAGAAGACAAGGGAGGGATTTGGGTCTCCATATGTTTGGAGCAGTAATGGTGAGTGCATGGAAAGAGAGGGAGTTTGGGTGGGTAGAAGACACGGGAGGGATTTGGGTCTCCAAAGGTTTGGGCATCAATTGTGGGTGCATGGAAGAGAGGGAGTTTGGGTGGGTAGGAAAAAAGGGAGGGATTTGTGTCTCCAAAAGTTTGGGCATCAATGGTGGGTGCCTTGAAGAGGGGGATTTTGTGTGGGTAGAAGACATGGGAGGGGTTTGTGTCTCCAAAATTTTGGGGCAGTAATGGTGAGATCTTGGAAATTGTGGGAATATGGGTGGGTAATGCCAGGGAAGGGAGTTGGATCTCATATACTTTGGAGAGTGTAATGATGGGTAAATGATAAGAGACATTTGGGTGGGTACATGACAAGGGAAGGATTTGATTCTCAAATACTCAGGTGGCAGAAATCATGAGTATCTGTTAAGAGAGGAGTTTGGGTTATTATATGAAGGGTGGGATTAGGGTCTCAGAAAGATGGGGTCAGAAATGGTGGATATATAGGAACAGAGGGAGTATGCTGGGTAAATGACAAGGGAGGGATTTGGGTCTTATACACTTTAGGGGCAGCAATGGTGAGTATGTAGCAAGAGAAATACTTTGGATGGGCATACGACAATGGAGAGATTAGGGTCTCACAAAGCCGGTCGCAAAATGATGGGTATATGCCCAGAGAGGAGTTTGGGTAGCTGTATGACCAGGGGGTGTTTGGGTCTCTTAAGGTTTGGGGCAGAAATAATTGGTATATTTCATGAAACAGAGTTTGGGTGGGTATATGTCAAGAGAGGGGGTTTTGTTGGGCTTATAAACATGGATATATTTGGGTCTGACATGTTTGGGGGAAGAAATGGTGGTTACATCACAAGACAGGAAATTGTGTGGTTACATGAAAATAGAAGAATTTTCAGTGGGCATATGGCAAGAGAAGGATTTGGGTCACAGCAGGATGGGGGCAGACATGGTGGATATATGGCTAGCGAGGGAGTTTGGGTGAGTACATGACATGGGGCAGATTGGGCCATCACAACGTTTGGGGGAAGAAATGGTGGAAACATTATAAGAGAGAGTATTAGGTTTGGTGTATGGCTAAGGAGGAATGAGTGTCTTGGAAGGATGGGTCCAGAAATAGTGGGTACATGGCGAGAGAGGGAGTTCACTTGGTTGAATGAAAGGGAGAGATTTGTGTCTGATAAGGTTTTAGGGAAGAAATATTGGCTATATGGCAAGAGAGGTAGTGTGGATAGGCAGATGACAAAGGAGGGATGTGGTCTCATAAGGATGAAGGCAGCAACAGTGGGGAGAGAGAGAGAGAGAGAGAGAGAGAGAGAGAGAGAGAGAGATTGGGTTGGTATATCATATGGGAGAGATTATGGTTTTTCAAAGTTTGATGGCAGATAAACAATTTTCATGAATTTACGATAAAGATGGATTTGATTGCGTGTATTGTATGAACCACACCTTGAACTCAAATTTCAAGTTGAGGCCTAGAAAATTGATTTAGGTGGGTATATGACACAGAAGACTCTTTGGTGTTGAAGATGGAAAATCTGACATTTTGTATACTATAGGGATAGAGGCCAGAAAAGGAATATGGTTTGATATATAAAAAGAAGAAAATTTGGGTTAGCATATGACAAAGAAGGGACTTTGGTTCCCACAGATTTGAGGGTCATACCACACATGCACTGTAAGACTCATAGAGGTAATTATGGAGCATTGAATCCAAATTGCTACATTTATCTAATCTCATAGATACGGATGAAGAAGACTGTGCTCCACCATCCATGTATTTTGCAAGATCCGGGCAAAACTTCACAGTATGAATGTCTCAACCTATCTGAGGTGAAGTGTGTGAGTGACAGTTATCCCCACAAATAGCTGTTATGTTTCCTGTTTGGCAACTTTTTTTGAATGTTGGTTTTATACCTCACCATCCAATGTAAGTAAGGAAATCTCCCCAGGAGCAATAATCACCCAGAAAACTCAAATCTACTGATCACATCTCAGTGAAAAAATGGTAATTTGAAGTGACAGGTTTACCCTTGGTTATCCTTTATAAAAAATTTGTGTTTTAATAGGGCTTTTAGAATGGGCTGCTTACATAACAGGCCTAGCAGAAATGAGGATATACTAATGAGACAATTGTGTAGCTTGATCTATCAGAACAGTCAAATCATTGACGTCAACGTAATGAGTATTTCTACAGAAATCTCATGCCAGGTAAAGCAATGTTCTCTACCCAAAGGAAAACCTTGTCTCCTTAAAGAGATTTCACACAATTCCTACTATCAAACCACCTTGCCAGATAAGACTAACAATTAGACAATGATGGGTGAGCTAAGGGAGGGTAGATGCCACCTCCTGACCACAACTGCTTATATGTCAATACCCTGTCCCTCTAGCTAAACTCTAATCTCAGTTCAGGATTTCAAGATGCAAGAGACTTGAAAGGGTCTCTGGATCTATTGATCACTAGTTAATTGGATGCTTGCCTATAATTTTAGGAAATTAATTCATGATCATCATGTCAGGATTCTGGCAAACACGGCACTGGGCCTGTTGTTGAGTCCATACCAACTGATTCATCAGTAGTAGGTAGAGAGAGAGAGAGAGAGAGACGTGGCCTGATGTGGGAATGTAAACCTCAAAACCCACCCTCAGTGACATATATTATCCACAAAGGCTATATGCATTCCAGCATGGTCACACCTCCTAATTTCCCAAACAGTTGCACTTCTTGGTAACTAAGTAAGTATTCAAGTACATGAGAGCCTGTTTTTCATTCCCTTTCATTAACTGTCACATTTCTCTAGAAGCCAGCAACTGTCAGTAGTTTGTCAGTTAGCGGTACAGACTTCTGAGCCATCCCCCTTAGTCAAAAATGCACTGTAGGAGGGCTCCAGAGTCTAACTGGCAAACTCCTGACAGTTGGTGGCTTCTAGAGAAGTGTGAGAGTTAATGTGGATGGAAACCATACTGGCATATATTTGAGTGCTTAGTCACCAAGCATACTGGAATATGACCTGGCCTCATCTTACACAGGCCTTTGCATGCAATCACGACGGCTCTGTATTTGTGAGAGCAATGACTCTGTCATGTCTTGAGATCACAATTTCACTCTTGGCATCTGCAGCCTCAGACTCATAAAATCTTTTTAAATGCTCCCTGCAATGGTACCTGAGTCTTGAAGAGAGGGCTACAAATATCCCATTGCACATACTCTCATTTTTTTTCCAGGATGACCAGTTTTGATTGTCTTTTTTAAACATAATCTACTCTACCAAGGTCTCTGAGGAGGTCTGAGAACTGCACTAATCTGTAGTTATCGAGGTATGAATGTAGAGTGAAGCTTGATACTTCATTCATTTAACAAAATAATAGTATGAGGTTCAATACTGGGGTCTTGGAACTCCATAACCATGTGTTCTCGACAAAGCTTACAGCAGCAGGCATGTGATGCTTTCTGTAGAGTAGACCTTAAATTCACTCTTAAGGAGCTGATTATTCCCAGAAAGTTTGTACCACTATTGCATTCATGGACATATCTTTCTAGGTTGTTCATTAATATAGTATGCAATATTCTTAGTTTGGTACGACGACTGATGATCCTCCCAGGAGCACACCATGTAGGCTAGAGCAAAGGATGAAATACTGGGACTAAACTGGGAACTAGGATTTAGGACTTTGTTGAAGTTAGAGATCATTACTGCAAGGCAAAGATTTCAGGCTACTATGGTGGCACTGCCTAAGGCTCATGATTTACACGCTACAGGATATGAAAACAGAAATATTGGGATGTATGTGGAATATCCAATAGACTAGGCCCTGGAAGAGAACACAGAAAGTTTGTGTATAGAGTGGGGTAGTATAGTCAACATCTAGTCCTGTGCCTGTGGATAGGGCAAGTACTAGTGGCACTCTAATTGTTCCTTATAGCACTGAAATTGGGGGTGTATGAGATTTGGGACCATGATGAAGCCTGAAGGCCTCTGCTCTGAAGTATAAGTTGTTTGTCTAGGCTGGGGTACTGGTATAGATTCAGCAGGATGTGCAAAAACATTTATGATGAGTATGTTAGGGATAATTAACAGGCCTGACTCTGGAGAGGTCATGGGGAATCTGAGTACAGAGTTGGGTTGTATAGGCAGCACACAGTGTTCTGTGGCTAAGTGTTGTAACAGGAACTTCATGCAGGAACCAAGATCTTACCTATAGCAAAGAAGAACATGGTAGTACTAGTCTGAAGCAAAGGATTTCGGACATTGACAAAAGTTAGAAGTCACTACAAGGATCGGTGGAGGTGGTGCATGACTTTAATCATAGCACTTGGGAGGCAGAGGCAGGAGGATCTCTGTAAGTGTGAAGCCAACCTGGTCTACAGAGCTAGTGCACACATAGACTTCAAAGTTACATAGAGAAGCCTTCCCTCAGATTAAAAATAGATAGATAGATAGACAGATAGGTAGATATAAGTAAGTCATTGCGAGTGAGAACAAGCACTATTCTAGGGATGCCACTAGATGGTCTGGACTCCACTAGTTTGGGAAAACAATTATCTTTGCAGAAGGGTGCATACCTCTATCGACTTTATAGGAGGATATGGACAGTCTGGGCATGTGTGCAAGAACGTTGAGTGCAGAGGGAGCCTAGCTGTTCACTAAAGCATAGTAGAAGTTGCTGGGCCTAAGCTTGTCTGCACACATTCAATCCTGTAGATGCCTAAAGCTCACAAATGGAAGGCAAGTGTGTTTCTAGAAGGTCAGGCTGCATGTGGAAAAACAAGTATTCATGTTTGTGTTGGTTATTACTCACTAGGCTAAACCCTGGAGGCCAAGCATGTGGGATGTCTAGGGACAAAGATAGGTGGCTTAATCATTTAAATGTCACTTGTGATTGAATGAAGGTAGAATGGTTCAAGTTGAGAGTATGGAAGTTGGATATAGCACAAAGGAATAGGCTAGGACAAGGTCAGTTGGAGGAACCAGAGTCTGCAGAAGCCTAGAGCCATCAAGTACAAGGAACTTATAGCCACACTAGTCATGGTCACTGGATGTTCGACCATTCTAGTTACGCCAGAAAATAAAATGTCAGATAGGGATGTAAACACCAGGCTCACCCAGGAGGAGACCACAGGAAGTCTGTGTATTTATTGGTGTATTTTATGTGTCACAAGGCTTTCTGAAAGTAGATGTGGGTAGACAGGGCTAGGGTACATCCCTATGGGAGCATAGATGTAGGCTACAGCCAAGGACAAAATGCTTGGCATAGGCTAGGGCCAAGGAATGGGGACCTTGTTGAATTCTAGGGGTCATTACAGCAAGGCTAGGAGTCCAGACATCTGTGCCAAACTGCATGCAGCATGGGATTTATGTTTTGCATGACATGAAAACAGAAATATTGGGTTGTGTTTGGAGTTTCAGGAACTAGACTCTGGGGAGTGGATGGGAAGTTTGTGTATAGAGTGCCATGGTATAGTGAACATCTAGTCCTGTGGCCATAGATAGGACAACTATTGTAGAAATACTAAATGTTAACTATAGCACATGAATAGATGGAGGGGCTGTGCTGGGGTGTGAGATTTTACACCCTACTGAATCCTAGAGGCTCCTGTTATGTGTTATAGTTTGTCTATGTAGGCTAGAGTACTGTGATCAATTCAGCAAGTTGTAGAAAATCATATATGATGAGTACATTTGGTGTTAGTCTACAGGCTTGACTCTGGGGAGTACATGGGTATTCTGGGTAATCTGGGTATTAAGTTGTGTTGTATAGGTAGCCTAGAGTGTCCTGTGTGTAAGTGTTGTTTCAGGAGATTCATGCAGGACACTATATGTTGCATTCAGCCTAAGAGACCATGGTGGGACTAAGATGGAACAAAGGATTTGGAACCCTACCAACAGCTAGAAGTCACTACTATTGAAATCTAGGGATGACACTGGATGTTCCATCCAGTCTGGACTCCACTGTATTAGAAAAACGATGATAGGATGCAGAGCAGTGCTCTGAAATCTAGACAATGGAGGAGTATTCTGATAGTCTGGGGATAGAATGGTCATGTAGGGCAGCCACAACTCCTCTGGTTCTATGAGAGACTGATAGTCTTTGTGGGAATCTAGATGCTGTCAATAGCATAGAAAAAGTTGATGGGTCTAAGAATGCCGGAGATTGCTATAGAAGCAGCTGGAGAAGACCAGGACACTGGCTGTTGCAACTTGGGTAGATCAAGCCCTCTATGTACAAAGTACTGAGTGGGTAACTAAACTAAACAAGTTAAACCCTGGGAAGACATAGAAAATCTGAATGAGGATTAATGCTCTATACTGTACCTAAAGTGTCCCGTGGATGTATTAGTGCAGGGTAAGTGCTAGCAAAGACTATATGTTCACGACAGAAAAGGAGGATTCCTGAGAATAGTCTGAGCTGAGTTATTTGGCACCATACTCCCTAGAAGACCCTTGACTAAAGAGGCAAACAGCCAGATTATGCAGGGGTGCTGGCTGTTAAACTCAAGCTAGATGCAGATGGATATGGAAAACAAGTATTGGTTGGTGGCTTATATAAGAAACCAGTTCCTGGAAGAGAACATTAGGAATGTGGTAGAGTAGGGTGCTGCAGGTAACACAGAGGGTACTGTGGGTGGGTGAAGGTAGCAACTTGTCTGCTGCATGTATGTCGGCAATTGCACACGTGGAAGGCCAAGACATGGGATTTCCGAAATTATATTGCTACTTAGGTGATCAAACTAAATTTGTATAATGACTTTGGGAAAGAGGCTAGATCCAGATAGAGATAGAATATGAAATATCTGGTTGTGAGGGAGTGAGTACTTACCAGGCCATACCATGGTGGAGGACTCAGGAATACAGAATTTGGATTCGGGTAAGATAGTTAGCAAAATGAGTACTATATGTAGATTCAAGCAGCGCAGGTCCTTGTAGGACAATGTATGTTGGTTGGAGGACAGGAGTAGATGCTGGGATTCGGCCCTCACATTTGTAACTCTGTTGAATCCTGTGAGCATTACTACAACATGCAAGAATATCAGTGGCAAAAACTAGACTTGGACACTTGTAGTGACTTATGATCTGTTTGTTGGCATATGGGGAAACGCTATCTGGTAGGGGAAATATTCTGGGCTTGGTCTTTGGGGAAGATATGGAAAGTCTGGATTGGAAATGGAGTTGTGAAAGCAGGGCAACTATTTCATGCATGGGTGTAGGTGTGTTAAATTCAGGGGAGCCTAACTGTTGACTATACCAAAGAAGGAGTTGCTGGACCTAGTCTTGGCTGAAGGCTTTGAAAACCTTCACAGGCCTAAAATTTGCAAATGCAAGGCACATGAGGCAGCTGTAAGTCAGACAGCAAGTGGAAAATCAAATATTCATTTTTGTGTAGTGGGTTACTCAATTGGCTAAAGTTGGGTCCTGGTGGTTGTGGGATGTCTGGTTATATAATGAAGTGGTTTAGGCATCGGAATCATCCTGCAGATGGATTCAGGTAGGATGGTTACTGTTGGGAATGTAGATGCTGGATACAGCACAAAAGAATGTGCTAGGACAAGGCCAGTTGGAGGGAAAGTGCCAGCAGAAGCTTAGAACTATCTATCAAAGCACGGTAGGACTAAGATGGAGCCTAGGGTTTGGAACTCAGCAAACAGCTAAAAGTCACTATAAGTGTGAGAAAACAGCTCTTTTAGAGTTCTCACTGGATGTTTCATCAGGTCTGGACTCTACTGGAGTAGGAAAAGAATTATCTGCTCGAAAGGTGCACTTACTTCTCTTGGCATTGTAGAAGGATTTGGACAGTCTTGGCATGCTGTGATATTATGTAGTCAGCCAGAGATCCTGTGGTTTGATAAGGTTGGGGTTGTCTCAGTGGGAATGTATATGTTGTCTACTGCACAGGAGGATTTGATGGGACTAGGAATCCTATATGCTATGAATATGTTTTATTACCATTGGTTATTCAAGAAGATGCTTTGGGCAATCGATTAGTAGAATATAGCCAGGCAGGAAATCTGAACAGAGATATAGAGAGAAAGTAGGCAGAGTCAGGGAGATGCCATGTAGCTGCTGAAGGAGAAAACCAGCAGCTACCAGTGAGAGCCTTACTGGTATGGATCATAATGATACATAGATATACAAAAGGGAATCCCACATCAATATGAGCTATGTTTGGAGGGATGTGGAAAAACAGTATTTGGAACAGGAAATATTCACTAGGTTCGAACTTTAGGAGGACACGATAACATTTCATAAGGAGTGGGGTTATTCCATTAGCCAGGACAGGTATGATAAGTGTTGGGGAACTCCCAGTGTTGGCTACAGAATAGTAGTAGCTGGTGGGATCATGCTGTGTTTTGAGATTTGTGTCCCTAAAACATGCCACAAATCACTACTGCAGAGTGCAAGGGTCCATTCTTTGATGGGACAGGGACTATTCAATCTAGGATAAATTCCACTGAATATGGAAAACCAATTACAGAGTATGGATATCTTCACCTGGATAAATCCTGGAGGGGGACATAGGAAGTCTGGGTATGGTGTGAAGAGGTATGGGCAACTCTAAGACCCCTGTTGGTTTATCTAAATAGGATTATATCTGGCTGTAGCCCAGATGTTCTCTATAATATAGGAAAAATGTTCTAAATAGGCTGCAACATGTTGAAGCCTAAAATTCACTACTATAAGGCAAGGAGTCCAGACCAAGATTGAACATTTCTTATGGTTTCCAGGTTATACATAACAGAATGTTAAAAATCAAGTGTCTAATACTGTGTGATATTCTCAATAGGCTAGACACCAGAAGATAGGAGAACCCTGGTTATGGACTGGGCTTATGTTGGTTGTAGAAAGCCTCCTTAGGTGAGTGAGTATATTAAAGGAGGCTGTATGCTCACCACAGTAAAAGAGATATTGAGGCTAGGCTGGGTCACCTGACTTGGGATAAGGTGGAAGCCTGGAGGCCATGATTTGTTGCTACACAGCCAGACAAGATATGGACACTGGTTTGCGTATATTCATTAGGTACAGAGGAATGTGGAGATGCAAGTATTCGTGTGTGTGTGTGTGTGTGTGTGTGTGTGTGTGTGTGTGTATGTGTGTGTGAGTGTGTGTGTGTACGGTCAACAGGCTAAGCCATGGAGTAGGAATGTTATTTGGGAATGATTTTAGGGAAGACATTCAAGATGCTAGCCAAAGATTGAGGCGGACATTTTGGACTAAACCATTGACAGGGATTGTATTGTTGAAGGATTTGGAGAAGCAAATGATCTGTCATGTGTTCTACCACAACAAAGGTAGATATGTAAAAAAAGGTTGAGGTGGAAAATTTGCCTTAGAGTTATTAAACAAAGTCTCCATCTAAACCCAAACTCTCTTTGCCTTCTCAATATCTTCCCCCTATCATCAAAGTGTCAGGAGTGGTACAGTCCACTATTTGTTCCTTCCTTCCCCAGGCATTCTTGTGGGTCAGAACCAGGCTTTGTGATGTCAGAGCACAAGCTCACCTACTATTGGTCGAGACCTTGATGATGACTCAGGTCTGAGGGTGTGGCCTTCCCTACCCTGCCAGTTGTTCACAGCCCCTCGAGGGAGAAACAACACGCGCTCATGCGACTTGGTGATGGAGAGTCTAGCAAAGGAATCTAAGGAATCACTGTCCGACATGGACCTCCCAACATCCTGTAGTGATGTTCCAATGGCAGCGAATGGGCCAGTCCTTATGATGAAGACAAAGGCAGCTCTAAAGCAGTATCCACCTTACATGTCGTGCGGAAAGGTGAGTTGACGAACCCTACTGGAGCTCCCTCCTCTACTCATTTACTCTTACCTAAAGTCACTACCTCTCTCCTTCCTGGCATAAATCCCTTATCAATTCTCACCTCTTCCGACAAAGTGTCCTTCACATGCCTCTCCTGACTTCTCCCTCTATTAACTAATTCTTGTGTTCACCTCTTGCCATTCCAGGCACACAAGAAAAGCAAACACAGGAAGAAGAAGAACAAGAGGAAGAGGGAGGCCGAAGAGGCAGCTGCCCTCGAACGGAAGAAAATCAAAGTGAATGCTCTTACTGCAATGCCTGAACCTAAGGAGAAAGAGCCTGAAAAGGAAGCCGAGGTGCACACTACTGGAGAAGCAAGCATGGTCGCAGCAGCCGATGAGGGGGAGAGCCAATAAGATGGCTATCATGAAGACGGGGAATGCCCAAATATGACAAAGAAAATTGCATTGGTATAAATTTCTTAAATTGAAAATAAATTCAATTTAGTTGAAAAGCTATGTGTCTTTTACAGTGACTAAAGGTGAAACCAGGAAAGGGAAGGAAAAATGATGGTTATAGGAGAAGAGAGGGAAGATGGGTGGGTGAATGGCAACGGAGAGATTTGTTCTTCACTAGGTTAGGAACAGTCATAGTGGGTGCATGGAAGAGGGGGAGTTTGGGTTGGTAGAAGACAAGGGAGGGATTTGGGTCTCCAAATGTTTGGGCATCAATGATGGGTGCATGAAAGATTGGGAGTTTGTGTGGGAAGAAGACAAGGAAGGGATTTGGGTCTCCAAAGGTTTGGGGCAGTAATGGTGAGTGTGTGAAAAAAGAGGGAGTTTGGTTGGGTAGAAGTCAAGGGAGGGATTTGTGTCTCCAAAGGTTTGGGCATCAATTGTGGGTGCATGGAAGAGAGGGAGTTTGTATGGGTAGATGACAAGGGAGGGATTTGGGTCTCCAAAGTTTGGGCATCAATGGTGGTTGCATGGAAGAGGGGGAGTTTGGGTGGGAAGAAGAAAAGGGAGGGATTTGGGTCTCCAAAAGTTTGGGCATCAATGGTGGGTGCATGGAATTGGGGGAGTTTGGGTGGGAAGAAGACAAGGGAGGGATTTGTGTCTCCATAGGTTTGTCATACAGATAAAGTTACGAATGTACTAGGATGTCCTGCATATAAGTCTGTCCTACAGAAGGGGTTTTTAGGGAAGTAGGGCCTGTCTCACAGAATCAGTGTTTTGATAACCTTCATCTGTCTCATGAAAAATATTAGAAATGAACTAATATGCCTTTCAGATAAGTTATATATGTGAAAGGTTCTTGGGAGGAGCTAGTCTCTCTCTCTCTCTCTCTCTCTCTCTCTCTCTCTCTCTTCTTCCTCTTCTTCTTCTTCTTCTTCTTCTTCTTCTTCTTCTTCTTCTTCTCTCTTTCTCTCCCTCTACCTTTCTACCTATATCACTTTCTCCTTCTCTGCCTTTCTTTGCCTTTCTTTCCTCCTCTCACTCATAATCTATGTTGTTTTAACCTCAATCTGTCCTATAGTTAGGATGAACTTGTATATCCATCCTCGTTCTGTTCTACTGGGGAGGCTATGATGGATTTAGTGTGTGTCTCTAAAATGCAGTTGTTTTTTTTTTTAAATCTGTGATCTATCCTACAGCTAAAAATAGAATTTACACAGTTCTTTATACCTAAGTACATCCTATGGAAAAGAGATGAAGGGAGCTAATATTGTCTCTCACAGTGAATGCAGTTCAAACACAGTCTGTACAACAAAGGATATGAGGAGTAAAGTAGTGTGCTATCCAGTCCAGCCTATCCTAAGATTGAAGATTGGAGGAAGCTAGCAACTGTCTCTCAGAATCCATAATTCATGCTGTTTTGTTGTCTTTCAAGCTAAGGAAATGTTAGGAATAAATTGGTATTGTTCTCCAGTCTAGTCTACCCAAATAAGGCCGACAAGAGGAAACCAGGGATGGAGTCTCAAAATCCCATTTTTCTGACTTGATACGTCCTGTGGAGGAGTTCAGAAAAGAACTAACATGTTCTCCAGCTATTGTTCAGAGTAGGGTTTAAGGGAGATACTGTCTGTCTCTGAGAATCCATATTGTTCAACTGTGGGACAATGGTCTTGTAACCTATAAAGATTTGTCACTTGTATTGGTTTCATAAAATTCTGATTGACCAGTAGTCAGGTAGGAAGTATATGCAAGGTGACAAGATAGAATTCTGGGAAGAGGAAAGGCTCAGTCTGCAGTTGTCACCCAGATGCAGAGGAAGCAATATGAGAATGCCTCACTGATAAAAAGTACCAAGCCACGTGGCTAACACAGACTAGAATTATGGGATAATTTAAGATATAAAAGTTAGTTAATAAGAAGGCTGAGATAATAGGTCAAACATTTTATAATTAATGTAGGCCTCTGTGTGTTTCTTTGGGACTGAATAGCTGTGGGACCGGGCAGGACAGAAACTTCTGTCAACATTGTCCTAACCTTGATCTGTCCTACACAGGAGGATAGTAGCGAATGAGTGTGCTCTCCAACTCAGACTGCTGTATGAATGAGCCTTAGAGGAAGCTAGTGTCTGTTTCTCAGAATCCATGTTGTCAATTTGCTCTGTGTTTCAGTCTATCAGATGGAGGATTGAAGGAAACTAATGTCTATTAGAATTCTCGAACATGGTCAGTTCCAGATAGGGGGTTAGGAGTTATATAATGTATTCTTCTTGTCACTGTATCCAATGGAGGAGGCTTGGAGTAAGCTAGGCTCTGACTCTCAGAATCAATGTCATCATAACTTAATCTGCCCTATGGAGGAGTTAAAGAGGGAAGTTGGAGGATCTCCAACCCAGTCCAGTTTACTAAAGAGGATTGTAGGGAGGTAATCCTTCTCTTTCAGAACCCAAGATTTAATACCCATGACCTATCTAACGGATAAGGACAGAGGTGACCTAGTGTGCACTACCTTTCACTCAGTACATCCTATGGAAAAGATGGGTGGACCTAGTGTCAGTTTCTCAGAATGCATGCAGTTCAAACTTGGTCTCTACAAGAGAGGAAGTTGGTTATGAGGTGTGATCTATAGTGTTCTCCCCTCTAGTCTCTCCTAATGAGGAAGGTTTGAGCAAACTTGAGTTTGTCTCTCAAAAGCCATGTCATTCTACCTCTGTCTGTTCAGCAAATGAGATAAACCGTAAACCAGTATGTTTTCCACCTCCATCTTATAGTTGAGGAGGCTTGGTGCAAGCTAGTGTTGAATTCTCAGAATCTATGATTTTTAACTTGATATGTCCTAAGAGTTGAGAAGGGAACTAATGCAGTTTCCGCCTCAGCCTATAGGTTTTAAGGAAACTAGTTCTGTCTGTCAGAATCCATGTTGTCCTAACCATGATAATTTGAGAATGCACTAGTGCACTCTCTATTTCAGCCTGCCCTAAAGGATATATTTGTGGGGGAGGAAGGACTAGTCCTTTTGCTGAGAACTCATGTCATGTTCTCCTTGACCAGTCATGTAGAAATGGATTGGAGTGTTCTCCATTCCAGATTGTCCTAATGAGGAGGCTTGTAGGAAGCTTGGAGCTGTCTCTCAGAATCTATGTAACTGTAACTTGATCTGTCTTGTAGAGGATTTAATGAGAGGAGCTGTGTGTTCTGTCCCTAAGACCATTCCACTGCTGAGGTTTCGAGGGTAGTAGTGTCTGTCTCTCATAATCCATATTCTATATTCCTTGACCCGTCATATAGAGTAAGTAATGAACTAGTATGTTCTCCAAATCAGTCTGTCATATAAGAGAAGTTTGTAATGAATTAGTGTGTTTCTCACAGAACCCATGTTTTACTAATACTCATCTTTCATATGGATAAAGTTAGGAGGGAAAGAGTGTGCTCTCTAGATCAATCTGACATATAAAAGGGGGCTTGAAGAGAGATGTTATCTCTCTCTTTCTACATTTGTCTTTACCTCTCTCATCCTCACTCTCTTACTCCCTTGCTCTTCTCCCAGAATGCCCTTTGTGTATCCTATGGATCGAGTGATGGATGAAATTGCTGACTCACAGTGTCAGCTTGCTCAGCTGAGGATGCTGGTAGAGAACCATTCTGTCTGCATCTCAGAACCCCTGTTCTATTAACCATGATCAATACTTCAGATAAGGCTAGAATGAAAACTGCTCTACATCATAGTGTATCCCTTGGAAAACATTTGGAGGGAGCTTATTTCTCAGAATGTATGTAGCCACACCCAACATATACAACAGTGGAGACTAAGGTTGGACTAGTGTGCTGTTCACTCCTGTCTTCCTAATGAAGAAGATTAGAAGAAGCTGAAGTCTGTCTCTCAGACTTCACATAGTTCTAATTCTGTATGTTAAAGAAAGGAGGTGAAAGAGTAAACTAATGTGTTTTCCACCTTAGTCTGTACATGGAGGTGGCTTTGTAGAATCTAGTGACTATCTCTCAGGATCCAAGTTGTCCTATCCTGATATGCCAAATGTAATATTTTTGAAAGGAACCAATAAAGTATTTTCTTCCTCCTTCTGTTCTGCAAAGGATACTTGAAAGAGGATGGTTAATGTTTGTATCTCAGAATCCACATCATCCTTTTTTATCACTCCAATGGAACAAGTTGAGGGTTGAATAGTGTGCTTTACTCCTCACTCCATCATAAAGATGATGTTTGTAGGGTGCTAATATCTGTCACCCAGAATTCATTTTGTGCTAACCTCAATCTATACTTATGGAATGCAGAATATGGGTTATGAGAGACAGATATTATTTCCCTCCAAGCCTCACTAGTGGAAAGGTCTTAGGGACAGAACACACAATTTCTATCAGCAAATCCTCTATAGGACAGATCAACAACAAACGACTGTCCCTCAGAATCTATGTTGTGTTAACTTTGCTCTGTCCTGTAGAAGAGATTAGAAGTAAAATTATGTGCTCTCTACTTTTCTCTGTCCTATTCAGTAGACTCTGAGGAAGTTAGTTTCTCTCATAGCTATCCTAACTCTTTGATCAGTCTTGCAGTTAATGTTAGAAGTAAACTAGGTTTCAAACCTCATATGTCTGTCCTGAAGAGTCTTAGAGTGACTAGTATCTGTATCTCAGGATCCATATTGTGCTAAGCTTGACTCATGCTGGGGAGGAGGCTATGAATGATTTAGTATGTTCATTACATCAGGCTTTGCTATGGAGAAAGATTGGTGGGAGTTACTGTCTATCTCTGAACATTCAAGTTTATTATCACATTAATCTATTTGCTACAGAAAAAGGATAAAAGTAAGAAATAGCTTCATCTACTCCAGTCTAGCTTGTATAAAAGAGATGGAGGGATCATTTATTTCTGCCATCTTCTAATATTTCAAACTACATCTTCCAGTAGAAGAGGCACAGAGTGAACTATGGTGCTCACCTCCTCAGTCTATACAATGACAGAAGCTTAAAGGACAGTCAAGCCTCTCTCTCAGAATTCATGGCGTGCTAACCTGAATATGCTTTTGGATTAACTTTAGGAGTCTGTCTCTCAGAATTCATGCCATGCTAACCTGGATATGCCCTTGGGTTAACTTTAGGAGTGACCCTATGTACTGTACTGCACAGTCTATCCTAAGCAGAGGCTATAGGGAGCTAACATCTGTTTCTCAGAATCCATGTTGTCCTGACCTTGATCCATCCTAGTGAGGAGGATAGAAATTAATGAGTGTTCTTTCTACCTCAGTCTGTTGCATGGGACATGGAGGAAGCTATTGTTTATCGCATAAAATTCATTTTGTCCTTTCTTTTTCTTTCCTAAATATGAGGTTAGGAATGGAATTATTTGCTCTGCACTTTGGGTCTTCCCTACAGAAGAGGATAGAAAGCAGCTCTCAGATGTCTCTGAGAATCCTCATGATTCTATCTTGGTCCTTCTAGGAGAGGTGGGTAGAAGTCAAGTATAGTGGCCTTAACCTCAGTACATCCAGTAGAGGGGGCTTGGTGGAAGCTAGTCACCATCATTCGGAATCAATACCTTTGTAACTTCATTTACTCTATGGCAGAATTTTAGAGAGAAATAGTTTGCTTCCTAGCCCAGTTTCATCTACTGAGGAGTCTTGGAAAGAGCTAATATCTGTCTTTCAGAGTCCATGGTATCCTAACCTTGATCTCCCCTATGGATAAGAATGAAAGTAACTTAGTGTGATCAATTACGAGACCTGGATAGAGGTGGGCAGTCCTTGGGCTTCCCACAGGTCAGGGAACCCTGTATGCTCTTTGAGCAGATGAGGGAGGGGGAATTGATTGGGGGAGGGGGAGGGAAATGGGAAGCGGTTGTGGGGACGAGGCAGAAATCCTTAATAAATAAATAAATTAAAAAAATAAATAAATAAATAAATAGTTCAGTATATCCTGTTGAGGAAGACAGGGTAGAGTTACTCTTTGTGTCTTTGAATCCATGCTGCCCTATCTATCCTTGATCTGTCCAACCTTGGAAGTTAGGAGTGATGTAGTATGCTTGTCACCTCATTCTGTCATACAGATAAAGCTTGGCAAGAGCTCATGTCTTTCTCTCAGAATCCATGTGATGCTAACTTTATCTGAAATGTGAAGGAGGATAGACGTAACCCAGTGTTATCTTCCACTACAATTTGTTCTTGAGAGCAGACTTGCAGGGAGCTACTGTTTCTTTTTCTCTGAGAATCAGTGACATATTAACTTGATTAGTACTGCAAACATGGACAGGAGTGAGCTAGTACCCTCGCATACTCAGTCTGTTCACAGGAGGATTGGTGGGAGCTAGTTTTTGTCTCTCGGAGTTCCTGTTTTTCCTCACTTGATCCAATGCAGGAGTTTTGGAATGAACTAATGTGTTCTCTACCTAAGTATATCTTATGGTGTAGTCTTTCAGTGAATTGCATGCTATCTCACCATACTTGACCTGTTCTAGAAAGAATATGGTGGTGACATATCAAGCTTTCCATCTCAATCTGTCACAAAAAGAATTAACAGGCAGTAGGCAGTGTCTATCTTTGATTTCATGTCATTCTTGCTGTGTTCTATGTTTTGGAGGAAATTAGCAGTAAGTTAATATGTTCTCTACTTAAGTCTGTCCTACTGAGTACATTTGGAGGTAATTTCTCACAGCCAGAAACTTTGTTTCTTTGTCCTAACTTTGATCTCTCTTATAGTTCACTAACAGTGAACAAATGTTCAATCCACCTGCCTTTTTCATACTGAAGAGTCTTGAAGGGACCTCCTGTCATTTTCTTAGAAACCATGCTATCCTATCTTTGCTCTGTTCTACTGAAGATGTTAGGTGTGAAGTAGTCCGCACTATACCTCATTATCTCCTACTAAATGGCTTGGAGAAAGCTAGTCTGTCTCTCAGATTCTATGTTGTCCTAAACTGGATTTATTTTATGGTTAATTAGAGGAGTGATGAATTGTGCACTATACGTCAATCTCTCCTAGGAAGGAGGATTGGGAGGAGTGAGTGTCCAATCTCTCAGTCCTTGTCAACTAAATATTGATCTGGTCTACAGGAGAGCTCAGAAATAAGCTAGTACACTCTCACCTCTCTCTGTCCAAAGAGGTGGCATGGATCAAGCTTATAATTTATTCTAGAATCCATCCCATTAAATTTTGATATGGAGAAAGTTTGGAGTGAACAAGCTTAGTTTATACTGAAGCCTGTCTTACAGAGGAGTCCTGGGGGGAAATATGTTTGACTTTTGGAATCCATGCTGTCTGATCCTTGATGTATCATATGGATAAGGTTAGAAATAAACTAGTGTGTTCTCTACCTTAGCCGATTCTACAGAGGGGCTTGGATGGAGATAGTGCCTATCTCTCAAAATGCATGCCATCCTTACTTTGATATGTCATTCCAAGGAGAAAGGGAGTGAGGAATTATCAAATTTATTCTGTCTCACAAAGGAGGATTGTAAGGAGCTAGGATCTATCTCTCAGAGTCCATTTTGTTCTAAATTGATCTTTATCATGGCAGAGTTCAGGACTGAAGTACTGCACTCTCCACCACAATATAATTTATAGAGGAGGTTTGGAGGGAGCTAGGGACTTTACCACATCATCCCCATTTTCCTGAAACTTAACATCTCTCATGGAGGAGGTTATGAGTGGACTATTGTGTTCTCCACCTCAGTCTGTATTACTAAAGATACATGGAGTCAGCTTTTCTCTTTCTCTCCGAATTCAGGTTGCCCTAACTTTGATCTGTCCTACGAATAAGGTTAAAAGAGTATGAACATACTGTGCACTCTAGCGTGTCCCACAGAGTAGGACTTTCGAGCTAAGGTCTGTCTCTCAGAATCCATTTCATCTGATTATTGGTCTGTACTACAGATGACTAGAAAGGAACTAGTGTACTCAACTACTTCAGTTTGTCTTGCTTTGGGTGTGTGGAAAGAGATAGTGACTGTCTCTCAGAATTGGCATCCTAACATTGATTTATTTTATTACAGGGGATAGGAATGAACTGGTTTGCTCTCCATCTCAGCCTGTCCTACAGGAGGTTTAGTGAGAGCTGGTATCTCTCAGAAAACATGCCGCCCTAACTTGATTTGTTCTACTGAAAACTTTAATATAGAGTTAGTGTTTCTTCTGCCTCAGTGTGTCCTACAGAGGAAGATTGGAGAAGGCTAATGTTTTTCTCTCAGTATCTACAATGTCTTAATTTGGATCTGTTCTACAGATAAATTTAGAAGAATCCACATCCTCATCAACTGATATGTCCTGTTACAAAGGATCAGAGTGTCCTCGTATATTGTACACAATAATCTCTTTTAGAGAGAAGGCAGGGTGGCAGCTTGTATCAGTCTCTTTGAATTTAACTTTTGATTAGCTGACTCTGTTCTAATGCAGAGAGAAGGAGTGAACTAAAATACATTCTACTTTAGCATGTCCCAAAGATGAGATTTGGAGAGAGCTAGTGTCCTTTTAAGAATGCATGTCATACAAACATTGATCTAAACTGTAGAGCAGGTAGCAAATGACCTAGTATGACCTTAACATCATTATGTCATAAGGCAGAGTCATTAAGGGAGCTAGATTATGTCCCACAAAATGCATGCAAGCCTATATTGATGTATTCTGTGAAAAATGTTAGGAGTGAACTTCTATGTTTTTCATTTTTGCTGTCTTAATGATGAGAATTGAAGGGAGTTGGTATCTCTATCTCAACATCCAAGTTCTATTATCCTTGGTCTCTTTTCTGTAGCAGATTAAAAGCAACCTACTGGGCTTGCCACTTAGTCTGACATATGAGGAAGCCTTAGAGAGAATTAGTGTCAATCAGTCTCTTACCATCCATGTTATCCTAACTTAATCTGTACTATGAAGAATAATAGGAGTAAAAGCATGTGCTCTCAAGCTCTGTTTGTCCTACTGAGGAGGACTGAAGGGAGCTTGTGTCTGTCCTCCAGAATCCATCTTGTGCTACCTTGACTGATCAACTGAAGAGGACAGGGATGACCTCGTATGTTCTTTACCTCAATATAGTCCTTCGCAGAAGGCTTGGCATGACTGTCATCCTAACTTTATCTATCCTAGGAAGGAGGTACAGTGTGAGCTAATATATCCTGACACTTAGTCTGCGCTAAGGAGGATTTTCAGAGAGAACTTGGTTCTAATGCACAGAATCCTTGTGATCTTAACCTTGATCTATCCTATGCTTAACTTTAGAAGTGATTGAAAATGCTCACCATCCTTCTAAGACATGATGGGGACTTGGATGTACCTAATGTCTGTATCTTAGAATCTTCGGCATCCTAACTTGGTCAGTCCAAGATTAGAGATTAAGAGTGAGATAATGTACTCTCCACCTCATTGAATCCAATGGAGGAGGCTTAGCAGAAGCTAGGCTCTGCTTTTCAGAATCAATATCATCATAACTTGATATATCTTATGTAGAAGTTAAAAAGGAATTTGGGAGCTCTTCAACACAGTCCACTCTCCTAAAGAGGATTGGAGGGCAGTAATGTCTCTCTAAGAACCAAGGTTTTAATACCCATGATCTATCTTAAAGATAAGGATAGAAGTAATCTAAAATGCCCTAAACCTCACTCAGTATCTCCTATGCAAAAGAGAGGGATGAAACTAGTATCTGTCTCTCAGAATGCATATAGTTCAAACTTGTTCTCTACAACAGAAGAAGTTAGGAGCTATCTATTGTATTCTTACCTCTAGTATCTCCTAATGAAGATGATTGGAGGAAACTAGAGTTTGTCTCTCAGAATTCATATCATTCTACCTATGTCTGTTCAACGCAGGAGACAAATTGTAAATTAACATGTTCTCCACCTCCATTTATATGATGGAGGAGGTTTGGAAGAAGTTAGCATCTAACTCTCAGAATCCATGTTTTCCTCAGTTGCCTTGTCCTATGAGTTTAGAATGGAGCTAATATAATTTCTACCTCAGTGTATATACTTGGAAGGAACTAGTTCTGTCTGCTAGAATCCATGTCATCCTAAGTATGATCTGTTCGAAGGATGATTTTAAGAGTGCACTAGTGCACTCTATATCTCAGTCAGCCCTATATGATGTATTTGTGGAGGAGGAGGGACTAGTTCTTTCTCTCAGAATTCATGTCATGCTCTCCTTGATCAGTCCTATGGAAAAGGTAGGAGTGAAGTTGTGTGCTTTCCATTCCAGGCTGTCCTAATGAGGAGGCTTGTAGAAAGCTTGGAGCTGTCTTTCAGAATCTATGTAACTATAACTTGATCTGTCCTACAGAGGATTGAATGAGAGAAGTTGTGTGTTCTGTCCCTAAGACCATTCCACTGCTGAGGCTTGGAAGGAAATCATGTCTGTCTCTCATAATTCAAATTCTCTAATCCTTGACCCCTCAAATAGAGGATGTAACGAACTAGTGTGTTCTCCAAATCACTGCCATATGAAAGAGGTTGATAGGGAGGTAGTGTATGTCTCAGAGAACCCATGTTATACTAACACTCATCTGTCATATGAATAAAGTTAGGGAAGAAATAATATGCTTTCCATATCAGTCTCTCAATCTGACACATGGAGGGGGGCTTGAAGGGAGCTAGTATCTCTGTATCTCTCTCTCTCAGGAACCAAGTTGTGCTACCTGCTCTGACCCAAGAGGAGCCATGTTGTGGCCTGGAAGCATCTTTTATTCCTATGGTTTCTTAAAAGTTCCTGTCTACTTTGTATAGATGGGTGCATTGTGCCTGGATATTTTTTTTCTTGTGTATAAATGCGTGTGGCCATGCAATGTTTGTTTCTGACTAGTCTGTGATGCCTGGATTTGTATCTTCCATGTGTCAGGAATTGCTATTAAGGTTACCTGCCTATGCTCAGAATTTGTCCCTGGGCCTTTCTAGTATTAAATCTGATGCAATGACAGAGGTTGTTTTATGCTGTTCTATCTTATTAAAAACAGCTGAGTAATTGGGTACAGTTAAAACTCTGTAACAAAAGTTAACTTCAGACTGATAACTGCAAATTTAAACTGCTCTAGAAAACAACATGTGCACAGTCACCATTAAGTAAAACCAAGTGGGACGCAACCATTTGACTAAGGATGGAAAAGAGGGGGTCATATTACTTTACTACCTATCTCAAATAAAGTCCCACATAGACTGGCCCCACCAAGAAGACATAAGGTGTTCAATATATTTTAGATTAGCATGCATTTTTGTATGATCATTCACATCCTGGTCGAAAACAAGGTTTATGAAAGATAGGATATAAAACAATGCTTGTATACTGAGGTAAAATGTTTACAATGTGAAAATGTGGTTTGCCTTCTACAGATTATGGTTATGCTCTATGTCTTAGAATCACATATAAACACCAGAGACTGAGTTATTCTTATTTTATGATACAGTAAGGTGATGACCAAAACTGTTTAACAAAGAGTTTCTCCTTATCTAAGGTCTGTTAAGGTTAACAAAGACCAATATAAAAATATACTCTTAACCTTCTTGCATTTTGTAAAACTGGTAAGCTGTAGCTAATTTGGTAAAGTAAGTCATACAGAAAATTGTTATATTCTATAACAGTGCACTAGACATACAAGTTAACCATCAGTTACCTCATAAAGGATCAACTTCTTTAATATGTTCAGATTTAGCTTAATTTAGATATACCAAACAGAAAATGATTCCCTGATCATCAAACACTTCATGGATCTGAGAATATGGCATTTTAATTAAAAAAAGCTTCTCATAATAGAGATATGCCAGCTCTTAGCAGCACCCCTGTATCTCCTCCAAGGAAGCTGCAGATGACTGCAGAATACCTTATGCTGTAGCTTGCTTGAAATGCAGCAAAGCCAGCCAGGGTGTGGAGAACTGTTTTGCACCTTAACTGCTGTCAAGACTTGTCCAGACTGGGTACAAGCAGGACACTCGGTAACTGATTGTCCCACTTTGCCTAGACAAAGTAGGCTGGTCCCCCGATAAGTTTCTATTCTCAAGAAAATTCTGTCCATTCTAGGTTTGGCAGCAGAAGACTGATACTGCTTTGACAGCCATGGAGAGACCTGGGGTAGCTGGGAAGCTGTCACATTTTTGCTTACACAGGTAAAATTTATCCATCTCGGTTTGAGGGCTGTGGTGCTGACAGATTTGACAGTTTAAAAGTGTTCCTTATAACCCTTGGTTATACCTTATAATCACCTTGGTAGCTCATTAGTTCATTATTTAAGTTTACTGTAAAAAATACATACAGGTTTGCTTCTTTCATCAGTTTCATAACAGGATAAACAGTTTCAGAAGTAACTTTAGAGGTTCAGAGTTTTAGCATTGATAAATGGAATTTTGATATACCGACAAAGCACTGACTACAAAGAGTTTGAGGAGTCTTAAATTTCTCTGGATTTTACTGGCCCCAGGTTTTAAGAACTGGTTAGTATTAGAGAGGGTATGGAAGCCTTCAGGAATGTTCAGTTCCCTCTTCTCTTCTTTCACTCACTAAACCTCTTTTGTTCAGTAAATATCCACTGGCTGTCATCTAAGTATAGACCAAAAGATATATTTCATTAGGCTAAAACCAGGCCCTAGGAAAAATGTTTTATCCCAAATACATAGTCTCTGCTATGACACCATGGTATAAATATGTCCGGGTTGTCTTCCTGATACTTCCAGGTTTCTGGAGAAAGAATTCTGCTACTGTATCAAGAAATCTGACTTGGTGGAAACTAATATCTGTCTCTAGAGACCCCATTTGACACCACTCATTTTGAGCATATCTTACAGGTCCACTCCTCCTGCTAGACTTGTATCTAGGTCAACCCACAGGAAGCCCTCAAGATATGCCAGCCCCTACACAAGCTCCAAGGACACCAGCCCATATACCAACTGGGTGAGTACTGGAAGGTTGACTTCACCCATATGCCTACTCATAAAATGGCTCCATTATCTCTTAACTCTTATTGACATCTTTACAGGATGGATGAACTCCCCACCTCCAGCAGAAAACAGCAGATATGATGGCTCAGGTACTCCTGAAGTTATCATCCCCTGATTTGACATGTCATTCCCCTAAGCTTCTGGAATATCAATGCTGGTACCACCTCTCCAGACTCAAGGGCATATCGGCTCTTTCATCTGGCTCACTCACCTTTGCCTCCTCTAAACAGCCAAGGTGGCTTTCCATTTCATCCTTTCTGGCAGTCATCACTCTTCCCATGGCTAGCCTTCTTCATAGGGCCATTGTTAATAATCTATTTTTTTCTCCTAGATACCTACCTGCTTTCTCAGCCCCCTCAAGTAGCAGATTCCTGAGGTCTCCAAACACTTCTTCATCCATACCTCCTGCCATGCATCAGTTCACCTACCCCCATGCCATTTCTTGCCTACAGGAAGTAGCCATACTTGAAGTACCACCTATATACCCAAAATTTCTGGGATGTTTAGGTGGAAGTTCTGCTTCAGCCCCACCTTTTTTCTCTCTCTCCAGATGTCACCCGTGAGAAAGTCCACCAACTGTCTGCTCTTCTCCCTGAGATGCTAAATACCATGCCTACAGAGCTTTTAAGAACCAGCCCAAAGACCCACCACGTGATATCTCTCCTTCCTCTCCCAGGAGTCACCTGGACATTGATTTGTTCTGTTTCAAATCTGGATTTATTAATTCAGCTGACTGTGGCTTATTGCATTGGTGAATATAACCTACAACCTGAGATTTTCAAAGATAAGAGTAACAAGAAGTAAGACATAAAAAGCCAGCAGGCAGATGAGCAGGGAATGAAGGGCAGGGGTGGAGATGCAGACAAACAGTGAGAAGGGGGGAGAGCAGGAGTGCTTTGTTCTAAACCCTGGAGGAGTGAGCTTAATCAAGTGTATGGTGTGCACAGTCCCCAATTTGGATAAATTCATCAAGAGATACCCTAATGTTGTCAGTAGTACAAACTTGTACCATGGGTACCAATTGATAAGCCTTTAGCTGGAGACCGAATACTACAGGTCTGCATCTGGTTCTATAAACCTATAGTGGAGGGTTTGGAGCATTTGCCTTTGTTCATAATATCTTCCACATAAGGAATTCCAAGGAGCAGCGATCAACCCTGCTCCAAACAGGCCTGAGTTGCCTAGCACTGCAGTGGCTTGGCAATCAATCTGGGGTTGAAAGAGGTCACAGACTTCTTATAGGCATTTTGGTTTGGGAAGGGGTAGCTTACAAAGCCAGGAGTCAGTAGAGTACGGTAGAGGGTGGTGTAGGAGGGAGAGCAGTTTCCCATGCATTTGTGGTAAATACTCAATTCTACCTGGGGCTGTCATGCTTGGGTTAAGCATTTTTGAAAGTCCCAGTTGTGGCTTTCTTCTGCAATGCTGCGTAGAAATCAAGCTGAATTGGTAAAGCCAGGTTTAATAAGAAGAGCAAAGTAACTCTCTTGTGACTCCTGGGGGAGGAAGGAGAGGAATAAAATGGCTGGACTATGGGCCAGGTCTTAAATACCCTGTAGGTGTGATATTGAACATCTCACAGGGAGGAGTTTCTTTTTGGCAGACATTTTTAGGGGCAGGGTCTGGAGAGAGAGAGGTAGGGCCAAACTGACTGAAACTTCCAACTCGATACCACCATTGGTAAATCCTATGAAAATCTCTGGAGTGAAATTGTGGGATCTCAGCATCAGCAGGCTAGGAGAGATCTACTCAGTCTTTCAAAACACATATCTCCTAATGATTATCAGTCCTACAGATGAGTATAGAACAAGGACTGTTCTGTACTGTAGCCTATCCCTTGGAAAACAGTGGGAAGGAACTAATATCTCAGAATGTATGTAGCCAAACCCAGCATATACAACATTGGAGACTAAGGTTGAACTAGTGTGCTGTTCACTCCTGTCTTCCTAGTGAAGATTAGAAGAAGCTGGAGTCTGTCTCTCAGACTTCACATAATTTTAACTCTGTATGGTAAAGAAAGGAGGAGAAAGAGTAAACTAATGTGTTAGTCTGTACATGGAGGTAGCTTGGGTGAAAGTAGTGTCTATCTTTTAGGATCCAAACTGTCTTATCTTGATATGCCATATGGAGGAGTTCTGAAAGGAACTAAAAACTTGTTTCCGGGTACATTTACCCCTCACTCTGTCATAGAGAAGATGTTTATAGAGTGCTAGTGTCTGGCCCCTAGAATTCATCTTGTGCTACCCTCAATTTCTAACTATGGATAAGGTTATAAGTTAATTAGTATACTATCTACATCCTCTGTCCTGCATTGAAAGTTTAGATGCATCTAGTGTCTGTCTTAGAATTGGTGTTATCCTAATCTTGATCTGTCCTACAAATGATGAAAGAATTTAACTGTTGTACTCTCAATTTCATTCTTTCCTACAGAGGTGAATAGGGGTGGTAATGTCTATCTCTCAGAAGCCATGTAATACCAACTTCATCAGTTCTGTTGAGGAGGATAAGTGTGAATTACTATGCTCTGCAACTTAGGCAGTGCTATGGAAGAGGGCTTGGAAGCAACTAGTGTCTGTCTATCTCTCAACATATATGTTGTCCAAAACTTGATTTGTTTTAAGGGTAACTTTAGGGGTAAATAAAGTACTCTCTATCTGTCTGTCCTGAAGAAGCTTAGAGAGACCAAGAGGCTGTGTCTCAGAATCCATATTGTGTCAACCTTGTTCTATCCTATAGAGGAGATTAGAAGTGATATTAGGTTCTCTCCACTTATCTCTGTCCTTCTCAGGTGACTCTGAGGGACTTAGTTTCTCACATAGTTGTCTTAACTTTTTGATCTGCCCTGCAGTTAAAGTCATGAATAAACTAGATTCAGTCCTCATATGCCTGTCCTTCTGAAGAGTCTCAGAGTGACTAGTGTCTGCTTCTCAGGATCTATTTTGTGGCAAATTCCTGTGCTTGGAAGGAGATTTAGAATGATCTAGGATGCTTATTGCCTCAGGTTGTGCTATTGAGAATGCTTGATGGGAGCTAGCATCTATCTCTGAAAATCCAGGCTATAATCACATTGATCTTTTACCCACAGAAAGGATAGGAGTGAGAGATAACATCACCTACTCTTCAACTTAGCATGTGTGAGAATGCTGAGATCTCGTTTCTGTCTTTCATTTTTCAAATATTTCAAACTACAACTTCTAGTAGAAGAGGCTCAGAGTGAACTAATGTGCTCACCACCTCAGCCTATACTATGGCAGAGGCTTAGTGGACCCTCAAGTCTGTCTCTCAGAATTCATGCCATGCTAACATGGATATGCCCTTGGGTTAACTTTAGGAGTGACCCTATGTATTCTACTGCACAGTCTATCCTACATTAGAGATTACAGGGAGCTGGTATCTGTTTCTCAGAATCCATGTTGTCCTGACTTTGATCCATCCTACTGAAGAAGATAGAAATTAATGATTGTTCTTTCTACCTCAGTCTGTTGCATGGAGGAGGCTTAGAAAAAGCTAGTGTTTATCTCTTAGAATTTATTTTGTCCTTTCTTTTTCTTTCCTAAAGATGAGGTTAGGATTGAAATAATTTGCTCTACACTTTATGCTGTCCTACAGGAGAGGATAGAAGGCAGCTCTCAGATATTTCTGGGAATCCTCATCATTCTAACTTGATCATTTCAGGAGAAGTGGGTAGGAGTCAGGTACAGTGGACTCCACCTCAGTACAATAAATAGAAGGGGCTTAGAAAAAGCTAGTTACCATCGCTCCAAATCTTTATCTATGCAACTTGACTTACTCTAAGAAAGAATTTAAGAGAGAAATTGTCTGCTTCCCAGCCCAGTTCCATCTACTGAGGAGGCTTGGAGAAAGCTAATGTCTGTCTTTCAGAATCCAATTTATCTTAACCTTAATCGTCTCTATGGATAAGAATGTGACTAACTTAGTGTGATCAATAAATACTTTAGTATATCCTGTCAAAGAAGATAGGGTAGAGTTACTGTTTGTCTTTTTGAATCCATGCTGTCCTATCTATCCTTATCTGTCCAACATTGGAAGTTATGAGTGCAGTAGTAAGCCTGCTGCCTCATTCTGTTCTACATACAAGGTTTGGTAGGAGCTTGTGTCTATCTCTCAGAATCCATTTTGTGTTCATTTAATCTGAAATATGAAGGAGGAAAACAGTAACCTAATTTTGCCTTCCACAACAGTCTGTTCAGAGGAGTCTTGCACAGAGCTAGTGTTAGTCTCTGAGAATCAATGGCATCCTAACTTGCTCCATATTGCAGAGGAGGATAGGAGTGAACTGGAATGCTCTCAAACTCAGTCTGTTCACAGAAGGATTGGTGGTGGGACTCAGTGTCTGTCACTCAGAATTCAGTTTTTTTTTCCAGACAAAATCTAACACAAGAGGTTAGGAATGAACTACTGTGCTCTCCATGTAAGTATGTGTTACTGAACAGCCTTTTAGTGAGCTGTTAACTGTCTCTCCCTAATGCCCTGTTCTAGAAAATTAGAAAGATTATGGTGGTAGCATAGTATTCTTTCTATCTCAATCTGTCACAAAGAGAAATGAAAGGGGGTAGGTTATGTGGGTTTCAGATTTCATGTCACCCTTGCTATGATCTATACTTTCCAGATAAGGAGTAAGCTAATATGTTCTCCGTTGAGTATCTATCCTACTAATTACTCTTGCAGTTATTTTCTCTGTCAGAATACCTGTGTTCAAAACTTTCATCTCTCCTATAAGGATATGGGTTAACCAGTGTTCAGTCTGCCTGGCTCTTCCATACTGAGGAATCTTCAATGGAGTGAATTAGTGTATACTTTACCTCATTCTGTTCCATAAAAAAATGACTTGGAAAAAGTTAGTTTGCTTCTCAAAATATATTGTGTTCTAAACTGGATTGTTTCGTGGCTAAAGATTTGAGTAATATAGACTACCCTACATCTAAATCCGTCCTATGGAGGAGGATTGGGAGGAGCTAGTGTCTCTCTCTCAATCCTTATCATCTAAATGTTGATCTGTCTCACAGGAGAGGTCAGAAATTAACTAGCATGTTCTCATATCAGTCTGTCCAACAGAGAAATCTTGGAACAAGCTTGTATTTATTCTAGAATCCATCTGTTTCAATCCTTCATTTGTTTTATGAAGCAAGTTAGGAATGAGATAGCTTAATCTATACCTAAGTCTGTCCTATGGAGGGGTTCTGGGGGAGATTTTTGTCTTTCAGAATCCATGCTGTCTGATCCTTGGTGTGTTCTTTTGACAAGCTTAGAAATGAACTGGTTAGAGAAGCTAAAGAAGAAGGTGAACCCAAAGAAAAACATATAGGCATCCTCCTGAATATTAACCTTCATCAGGCGATGAAAGGAGACAGAGACCCACATCGGAGCACCGGACTGAAATCTCAAGGTCCAAATCAGGAGCAGAAGGAGAGAGAGCACGAACAAGGAACTCAGGACCAAGAGGGGTCCACCCACACACTGAGACAATGGGGATGTTCTATCGGGAACTCACCAAGGCCAGCTGGCCTGGGTCTGAAAAAGCATGGGATAAAACCGGACTTGCTGAACATAGTGGACAATGAGGACTACTGAGAACTCAAGGACAATGGCAATGGGTTTTTGATCCTACTGCACGTACTGGCTTTGGGGGAGCCTATGCAGTCCTAGACCTGGATGGACGTGGGTGGTCCTTGGACTTCCCACAGGTCTGGGAATCCTGATTGCTCTTTGGGCTGATGAGGGTGGGGGACTGGATCAGGGGAGGGGGAGGGAAATGGGAGGCGGTGGCGGGGAGGAGGCAGAAATCTTTAATAAAAAAATAAATTTAAATAAAAAGAAAAAAAAAGAAATGAACTGGTGTGCTCTCTACCATAGCCTGTTCTACAGAGTGTGCTTGTTTGAAGCTAGTGTCTCTCTCTCAAAGTCCATGTCATCCTGCCTGAGGAGAACAAAAGTGAAGAACTCTCAAATTTAGTCTGTCTTACAAAAGAGTATTGGAGGGAGCTAGAATCTATTTCTCCTAACTTACTTCATAAAACAAATCAAAGTTTGAAAGAGATGGATTCTAAAATAAACCCAAGCTTTCTGCTAGCTGTCTGCTTGGACAGACTTAGTCAGAGAGGAAGTGAGTTTGTTTCTGACTTCTCCTGTAGGCCAGAAATTTAGATGACAAGAATTTAGAGATAGGCACTAGCTCCTCCCAGTCCTCCTATATAGGACAGATAGGGGTGTAGAGCATGGTACATCACTCCTATCCTTACCCACGAGAGAGACAAATGCAACTTAAAAAATATATTCTGTGAGACAATGTAGCTTTCTCCAAGCTGTTTTTAGTGAGACAATATGTGGCAAATTGTACACTAGTTAACTCCTAACCTCTTTATTAAGACAGGGCATGCTTAGAATAGCATGGTTTCTGTGAGGTGGACTGAACATTACATCCCTCATAGCCTTTTTTGTAGGACAGATTAAAATTAGGATAACAGGGTTATTAGCTGTGAGAAATTACCTCCAAGAGTACTCAGTAGGACAGACTTTAGTGGAGAAAATATTAGCTTTCTTCTAATCTCTTGCTAAGGATAGATCACAGTAAAAATTACATGAAATCTAAGACAGACAGTATATACCTCCTATAATTTCTCTATTTTACAGATGGAAGTAGAAAGCAAACCAAGTTTACTCCTATAATCTTTCCAGAATGGGGAAACAGAAAAGCAGCTCACTGAAAGGCTGTTCCATAAGATATATTTAAGTGGAGAGCAGAGTAGTTCAATCCTCACCTCTTATAATAGATAATTTCAGGAATAAGTGAATTATGAGACAGATACTAGTTAATGCCAAGCCTTATGTGTAGGGCAGAATGAGGTGAAAAGCATACTATTTCACTACTAACTTTCAATGTTGGAAAGGTCAAGGTAAGAATGGCATAGATTCAAAGAGAGAAAAACAGTATCTCTACCCTGTCTTACTGCACAGGATATATCAAAGTATTTATTGATCATACTAAGTTACTCACTTGATAGGGGATATTAAAGTTAGAACAATGTAGATTCTGAAAGACAAACAGTAGCTCCCTCCAAGTCTCCTCAATAGACTGGACTTGGTAGTAAATACACAATTTCTCTCTTAAACTCTTCAATAAGGTAAATCAAGTTGCAGTGATACTGATTCTAAGAGATGGTAACTAGGTTCCTCCAAGCCTATTCTACTGGACTAAGTGACATGGGGAGGATTCTGCCTCACTTTTAACATCCTTTCCTGGACGGACCATGTTGGAATGATGAGGATTCTCAGAGAATAATTCCACTGTAGAATGGACTTAACTGTAGAGCAAATGATTTCATTCTTAACCTCACCTTTATGGAAAAAAGATAAGGACAAAATGGATTTTAAAAGACAAATACTAGCTACCTCAAAGTCACTGCCATACAATAGACTGAGGGAGAGTTCACACTCATTAATTTCTATCCTTCTCAGAAGGAAGGATCAAGGTGGGGGGGAACATGGATGCTGAGAAAAAATACTAGTTCACTGTAGATTCTGCTGTAGGATAGACTAAGTTGTAGATACATTAGTTCAATGCTAAATTTAATTAAAGGACATATCAAAGTTATGACAACATGGATTCTGAGAGATAAGACTTCAGTGTACCCTAAGCCTCTTCCATAGTATACACTAAATTGGTGAGCACACTAGTTCACTTGCCTTCTGTACTGAAAAACATAGTTTGAAGATTAGAAGTTGGGAGGCAGAAACTGTACTACTCAATCATTTTTGAAAGACTAGACTGACAAATAGTTGATGCTATCTATCACTCCTACCCTTTTCTGAAAGAAACAGATCAATGTGATCATAACTTGGATTTTCAGAAATAGACATGAACTCCCATCAAAGTTTCTCCATAGCACAACCTAAGATAATGAGAATATTAGGTGATTCTTAACCTCCCAGCATAGGTCAAGCTTAGCACAAAATGGGCATTGAGATGCAGACACTAGGCAAGACTCTTCAGAAAGACAGACATATGAGGAATGAACCCTAGTGGACTCATAACTTTAGGATAGTTCAAAGAGTTAGGAGAGCTGTGAGAGACACTAACTCCCTCAGACTCTACTCAGTAGGAAAGAAATAAGTGCAGAAAACCTAAGTTCACTTCTGGTCTCTTTGATAGGGCAGAACAAGGTTAACACAACATGGGTTCTGAGAGACAGACACTTGGTCTCGCTAAGCTCCCTTAAGACCTAAAGACAAAGAGCACATTAGTTCACTCCAAAAGTTATCCTTAGGACAAATCAAGATTAGGACAAGGTGTATGTTGGGATAAAGACACCAGTTCCTTCCAAGCCCCCTCCATAGGACTGTCTGAGTTGCAATTCACACTAGTTCACACTTATCCTTCTCCATAGAGCTGATCAAGGTATTATGATATAGTTTCTAATATATAGACCCTATCTACTCACAAATCACCTCTGTAGGACAGAGTGAGATTGAGAGCCCAATATGTAGTTCTACCTTTATCTGTCCTACAGAGAAAATCAGACATGAACTAGAGTGATATACACCTCCATATGTGTAAAGAGAGAGTCTGAAGGAATCTAGTGTCAGCCTGTCAGAATGTATATCCAACTATGTATATACTTAGGAGTGAACTAGTATACTTTCCACATTAGAATGTCCAACAGAATAGACTGGAGAGAGTAGGGTGTGTGTCTCAGAATCTATGTTGTTCCAACCTATATATGTTGTATGGATAAGGCAAAGAGAAAACTGGTAAGTTCTCCACAGAAGTCTGAAATGAAGCAGGTTTGAAGGGAGCGAAGGTTTGTCTCTCAGAATCCATATTGTCCCAACTTTATCAATACAACAGAAGAGTATAAGCATTGACAAATGTGCCCTGCAATTGATTCAGCCCTACAGAGGAGACTTGGAAAAAGCTAGTGTTTGCTCTCAATGTGCTTGTCTTAAAATTGATTTGTCTTAATGATAGCTTTAGGAGTGAAGACAGCACTCTTCATTAGTCTGTCCTGGGGTGGAAACATGGATGAGCCTAATTCCTGTCTTTCAAAATCAATGTGTTGATGACCTTGATCTGCTATGGAGGAGATCAGGAGTGAAAAAATGTGCTCTCCTTGTTAGTCTATCCTATTGAGTCATCTTTTTTTTTTTTGAGTTCTTGTTTTATTTATTTATTTATTTATTTTCTTTTTTTTTATTGAGAAAAGGAGAAAAAGAAAAAAAACAAGTTTCCACCTCCTCCCAGCCTCCCATTTCCCTCCCCCTCCTCCCACCCTTCTCCCCCTCCCCCCACTCCTTTCCCCCTCCCTCTCCAGTCCAAAGAGCAGTCAGGGTTTTCTGCCCTGTGGTAAGTCCTAGGTCCTCCCCCCTCCGTCCATATCTAGGAAGGTAAACATCCAAACTGGCTAGGCTCCCACCAATCCAGCACATTAAGCAGGATCAAAACCCTGTGCCATTGTCCTTTGCTTCTCATCAGCCCTCATTGTTCGCCATGTTCAGAGAGTCCAGTTGATGGATGGAGATAGAGACAGAGACCCACACTGGAGCACTGGACTGAGCTCCCAAGGTCCCAATGAGGAGCAGAAGGAGGGAGAACATGAGCAAAGAAGTCGGGACCACGAGGGGTGCACCCACCCACTGAGACAGTGGAGCTGATCTATTGGGAGCTCACCAAGGCCAGCTGGACTGTGACTGAAAAAGCATGGGTAAAACTGGTCTCTCTACTGAGTCATCTTAAAAAAGTTAGTTTCTCTCAGAATCTTGGTTGTTCTATGTTTTAACTGTCCTACAGGTAAGGTTATACTCAGTCCCACCTCACCCTGTCCTTCCAAAGAGTCTTGAACGGACCTAGTGTCTCTCTCTTAGAATCCATGGTTTCCTAACCTTGATCCAGGTTACTGAAGAGGATAGGAGTAATTTACCATGCTCACCTCCTCAGGCTGTCCTACAGAGGTTGCATGGGGGAAGTTAGTATCTGTCTTTCAAAAGTTGTGCTGTGCTAAGCTTATCTATCCTCTGGAGGATGTTATAAGGGAACTGATGTGCTTTTCACCTTAGTTTGTACTATTGAGGAACTTGGTAGAAGCTGGTAGTCTGTCTCTCAGAATCCATGTTTTCTTAACATGGATCTTTTTTTACAAATAAAATTAGAAGTGACTTAGCCTACTTTATTCCTGACTATCACCCAGGGAAAAGAGCTGGAGGAAACTAGTGTCTGTCTCTCAAAATACATCTTTCTAGCACAGTCTGTCCAATAGAGGAGGTTAGAAGTGAACTAGTGTGATCATCATCCCAGTTTGTCTGTCCTACAGGAGAGGCTTGGATGAAATTAGTGACTGTATCTCAAAACTCTGCTTGTCCAAATTTTAATCTGTCCTACAGATAAAGGTTAGGGTGCAGTTGTATTTATTCCTACTCCATCCCATTTAAGAATCTTAGAAGCCTGGGGGTGGTGGTGCACACCTTTAATCCCAGCACTTTGGAGGAAGAAGCAGGTGGATCTCTGTGAGTTCAAGGCCAACATGGTCTACACAATATAGTTTCAGGAAGGTAACAAAGCTACAAAGAAATTCTGTCTCAAACAAACAAACAAAATATGTCTTAGAGGGTGCTTACGTCTGTGTCTCAGAATCCATGTTGGCCTAAGACTTATCTGCCCCACCGAGGAGGGCAGAAGTGAACTTGTGTAGTCTCCTCTTTACTCTGTCCTATGAAGGTGTGGAGGGTTCTAGTGATTCACTCTCACAATCCATTTTGTGCTTACCCTGCTCTCTCAAATAGATAAGATTAATACTGAAATAGTATGCACTCTACATCAGTCTGTCCTACTGAAGTGGCTTTGAGGGAGTCACTTTCCGTCTCTCTGAATCAATTTTTTTTTCCTAAATTGATCTCTCCAATGCAAGATGTCACAAGAGAACTACTGTGCTCTCTACCTAAGTATGCCTGATATGCTTGGCTTCAGGGAGCTGGTGTCTGTCTTGCAGTATCCATGTTGTCCTAACTTGATATGTCCTTCAGAGGATGATAGGAGTGACCTGGTATGCTTTCCACTTGTCTGACTAAGAAATGGTGGATGTAGGTCATGCATCCCTCCAGAGCTCCTCTTGTTCTAATCGTTATCTGTCTTATATAAAATATTAGATTGCACTAGAGTGTTCTCCATATCATTGCTTAATATGAAGGAGGAAAAGAAGGCAGCTAGTGTCTATTTCAGAATTCATGTCATTCTGTCCTTGATCTAGTGTATATATGAGCTTAGGAGTGAATCATTATGCTTTTTAATTAAGTCTGCCCTACTAAGGAGTCAAGGAGAGACTAGCATTCTCTCATTCAGAATCCATGTTGTCCTATCTTTGATCTTGCCTACATATGAGGTCGTGAGCAAACAAGTGTTCAGTTTCTCTGTCTTTCCTAGTTAAAAGTCTTTGAGTGGTCTAGTATCTGTCTCTCAGAATACATGTTGCCCTAACCTTATTCTGCCCTATTGAAGAAGACAGGGGTGAAGTAGTGTAGTCTCTATTTCACCATGCCCTACACAGGAGGCTTGATAGGATCCAGTGTCTATTTCTCAGAATCATTTTCATGCTAAACTTGACCTATTCTCCAGAGGAGGTTGCATGTGAAATACTGCGTTCTCCCACTCAGTCTGTTCTACTGACGAGGCTTGCAGGAATCTAGTGGCTATATCTTAGAACCCATGTTGTCTTAAGCTAGACCATTCCTACAAACTAGGCTATAAATGACTTAATGTGCTCTATACCTCAGTATACCCTACAGAAAAGAGCTGAGGTGAGCTAGTATCTCTCTCTCAGAATCCATATTATCCTAAACTTAATGAGCCCTATAGAAGAGGTTAAGAGCAAATTCCTCTGCTTTCCACCACTCTTTCCTACAGAAAAAGCATGAAGTGAGCTTGTGTAATCCATATTAAACAAACCATGATCTGATCAATGGAGGAGATTAGAAGTAAACTATAGTACTCACACTTCAGCCTGTCATACTGAGGAAACTTGGAGTCAATTATTTTTTCTCTTTCAGAATCCAGGTTGTCCTAAACATGACCTGTCCCACTTATAAAGCTAGGAGATAACTAGTGTGCACTTTACCTCAGTCTGTCCTAGGAAAGAGTCTTAGAGGGAGAGTGTGCACTTTACCTCAGTCTGTCCTAGGAAAGAGTCTTAGAGGGAGATAGTGTCCATCTCTCAGAATCTATACCATCCTAACCTTGATATGTCAAATTGAAATGGATAAGATTGCACAGGAATACTCTTCACTTCATGTCTTCCTGTAGAACTGTCATGGAGAAAGCAAATGTTTATCTGTAAGAGGACATGGTATGCTAAACTTTATCTGACCTCAAAAGGAGATTAGGAGTGATTTAGTGTGTTCATCACCTCATTATTTTACTATGAAGAGACCTTGGTGAAAGCTAGTGTCTATCTCTCAACACTCATGTTGTCTTATGATCTTTTCTACAAAAAAGGATAGTTATGTCTAGCATGTACTAGTCTTCAAGAACTTCATAGAAAAGAACTTTCTTTCATTATCCCTGTTGCCCTTACTTTATCTGCCCTACAGAGCAGGTTAGAAGTTAAATACTTTACACTTTAATCTGTCCTACAAAGGAGTATTAAAAGAAACTAGTTTCTGTCTCTCAAAATACTTGTCATACTAAGTTGTTCTTTTCATCAGAGGAGGTTGGAAATAAACTAGTTTACACTCCACCTCAGTGTGTCAATAGAGAAGGCTGTGATGAAGATTGTACCTGTCTATTATAATCAATGTCATTCTTACCACATCTGCTCTATGGGAAAGTTGAAGAGGGAAGTAAAGGGCACTAAACCTCATTCCATTTCACTGAGGAGACATGGATGCAGCTAGTGTCTACCTTTCAGAATCCATGTTCTCTTAACCTTGATCTTTCCTATGGATATGGAAAAGATTTACTTAGTGTGATCTATTGCACAGTACATATTTGGAAGATGAGTCTGAGAGAGCTACTCTCTGTCTCTTGGAAACCATGTCATCCTATTTTTGATCTGTCCTACAGAAAAGGAAAGAAGTATCTTAATATGCTCTATGGCTCTGTTTATCCTATACTAAAAAGCTGAAGGGAGCTAGTGTTTGTATCTTAGAATTAATGATGAACTAAGCTTGATCTGTCCTACAAAGGAGGTTAAAATAGAATTAGTTGCCTTCAAACAAAATCTGTCCTACAGAAGAAGCACAGAGAGAACTACTGTCATTCTCTCAAAAGCCATGTCATATAACCCTTGATCTGTCCAATGGAGGAGATTAGGGGTCTCATTTCTGCCAGTCACACAGAGTGATGAATCTTAGAGGGGATTAGTTTATGTACCACAGAATCCTAGATTGTCCTAACCTTAATCTGCCTCATGGATAAGGTTAGGAATGAATTAGTAAGAACTATATTACAATGAGTCTTAATAGTCTTGGGAGATCTAGTGTCTGTCCTTTAGAATTCATGTTGTCCTAACCTTGTTCTGTATAACTTAATAGGTCTTTAGTGAACTAGTGTGCTCTCTAACTCAGTCCCTTCTACATAGTCTTTGAGGGTAATAGTGTCTTTCTTCAAGAATCATATTGTGTTAATCTTAATCTTTCCTATGGAAAAGGTCATAGATAAACTAATATTCTCTTAAATAAACTGTCACTGTAGATAGCTTGTGGGGAGCAATGCCTAGCTTTCAGAATCCATGTTGTATTAATGTTGATGTTTCCTACAGATAAGGATAGAATTGATATATGGTGCTCAGCACTTCAGTCTATCCTGCAGAAAAGAGCTGGAGGGAGTAATGTCTTTCTCTCACAATTTATGTTGTTTAAATGCCCTCTGTACAACAGAAGAGTTTGGAAGTGAAGTAGTATGTTTTACACAGAAGACCTGTAGGGATCTAATGTCTGTCACTCAGAAGATATGTTTTCCTTTATCTGTCCTATGGAAGATACAGGAATAAAACCATATGTGTCCCATATCTAGTGCAATCTATTGAGGAGGATTGTAGGAGCCTGGTGTCTGTCTTTCAGAATCCATATTGTCTCAACCTTGAGTTGTTCTCTCAATAAATACAACAGTGACTTAGTGTAATATACCCTTTCATATATACCATGGAGAAACACAGGATAAAGCTAGTATCAGGATCTCATATCCAAGTGGTCTGACCTTTGATCTGTCATAAGGAAAAGCATAGGAGTAACCTTGTGTGTTCTCCACCTCAGTCTGTCCTACAGAGGGAGCTTGAAGAGAGTTATCATGCAACAATGTAAAAAGTACTTCTGGACAATAAATAATTACAGATATGCAATAAAGACAAATCCAGACAAAAAAGACCTATAAATGTGCTACAGTGTTGGATAAATATATGTAGGCTTGGAAGAGAGAAGAAAAATAATAGTTATTAAAAACAAGTAAAGGGTTTAAAAATCATAAAGTTTTTAAAGAGACAGAGTACAGAAAAAAAATAAACCATGTGAAGATGGAAAATTCACAGAGTTTGGATTGTTTATATTATTTTGTCATCTTTAAATTTTTTGACTGCAGAGAGACTTTTGATTCTGGGGACTGCTAAGCTAAGCCAACATAGATATTTCAAAGGTATCTTGAATTCAAAATTTGAGTCTAAGGATATTTTGCTTTGGAAAAGAGGTTCTTCTTTTGTTTACACAGAAGATGATAGCCTGTGGATTGTTTCCAGACCAACATGGTTTGATGGATCAAGAACCCCTGAATGGTTGCTGCAAACACCTCCGCAAAGAAAATACTTCATCCAATAAACAGCAGGAAGAAGATTGGACAGAATTGCACTCATATTCCCAAATACAGCTTGTAAATGTTTCTTTACATTTAAAGGGGGATATGCTATTGAGATGGATACTTTACATTGGTATGGATCTTGTTTTATTTATAAAGATTTAAAGTCAATTTTGTTATATGTATATGTATTTCTGATCTTGATTAAGGTATGGTTTTTTGTAGTTCATTTAAAAATATAATGTATAATTAAGAAATATAGGTTAATAGATAATCATCTATAATAGTCAAACTCAAAGTAATGCTAATTAGATTTTCTAAATATACAGAAATGTAGTTCAGATGGATAGGTATTCTTCAAATCTTTCAGAGACCTTCAGAATGTGGCATTTAAATTATTTTAAGAACTTAGGACTTTTCTTGCAGCACCAAACTACTTCAAGAGGACGATGGGCACTGAAGAGACTCCTTATGGAGTTGGTTAGCCATTTGGGCAAGAAACTGCTCTTACCTGGACTGCTTTATGGTGTGCTGCAAAAACTGAACATGCAGAACTCACAGAGAAATGAAAAGGCTGATTCAGTAATTACACATTTATTAGAAATTATGTCCATCATGTGTAATTACTGAATTGACCTTTTCTGAGCTTCAAGCAGTTGCCCACTGAAAACCTGAATTCTAGAGGCTATGTCTAAAAATCCATTCTGTATTAACCTTGATCTGTAATGCAGGATGATTGGTAACTAGAATGCTCTCCACATCACTCTGGCCTGTGGAGATGGCTTGGTCAGAGTTAGTGGGTATATTTCAAATTTGTGTTTTCTTAACTTTGATGTATCCTACAAATAAGGATAGCATTGGCCGAGGTTGCCCTGCACCTCAGTCTCTTCTTTGGAAAATAACTGAAGGGAGTTAGTGTTTGTCTCTTACAATCCAAGCCATTCAGACACATTATGTTCAACAGAGCAGGATAGGAGTAAACTGGAGAGCTCTCCATCTCAGTCTGTTCTACAGAGGATGTTGGTAGGGAAGTAGTGGCTGTCTCTCAGAATCTATGATGCTTTGAGATGATTTGTCCTTACTGAGGATGTTATTAATAAAGTAGTGTACTCCCTATATCAGTTGGTTCTATTGAGAGGGCTAGAGACTATGTCGCATCTATCTCTCAGATACTAAGTGCTAGTAACCTTGATCTGTTCTACAGAGAAGGTTAAAAATAAACTAGTGTGCTCTACCTCACCCTGTCCTACAGAGGGGAATGGAGTGATTAACTATTCATCTATTAGAATCTATGTCCTCTTAATCTTGCTCCATTCTCTAGATATGGTTACAATTGAATTAGTATGCTTTCCACCATAGTCTGTCTTGCTTAGAGGGAATGGATTGAAGCAGTGTGTTGGTCTCTCATAATGTATCTCATGAAATTTATCATCTGTTTTATGGGGAAGATTAGGGATGAACTAATGTACTCTCTATTTCAGTTTGTCCTACTGCAAAGAATTTGGAGAGAGCTGGTTTCTCTCTCATAGAATCAAAGTTGTCCTCAACTTGATCTGTTTTATGGATAAATTAAGTACTTATTATTACTTAAACTAATTTAAGTAATTAAACTAATTACTAATTAGTTGACATGCCACCTCCGGCTGTCCGTGAAAGAGTCTCAATGAATCAAGTGCCTGTCCCTCAGAAGCTGTGTTTTCCTAATATTTATCTGTCCAACTAAAAAAAAAATGGAGTGAAGTAAGGTGCTGTCCATATTATTTTGTCCTACAGAGGAAACTTGAAGGGAGCTAATGTCTGTCTTTAAGAATGAGTGGTATTTTTAGCTTCTTTGTCAAAAAACAGGTATTTATAGGTGTGGGAATTGAATGGTAAAAAGAAAGCATATTCAACAAATGGTGCTGACATAATCAAATGCCAACATATTGAAGAATGAAAATAGATCCATATCTATCCCCATGCACAAACCTCAAGTGTATGGATCAAAGACCTAAACATAAAACTAACCACACTGAACCTCATAGAAGAGAAAGTGGGAAATACACAAACACATTGGCACAGGAGACCACTTCCTAAATATAACCCCAGTAGTACAGATACTAAGAACAACAATTAATAAATGGGATCTCTTCAAACCGAGAAGCCTCTGTAAATAAAGGGCACAGTTAACAAGATAAAATTGCAGATTACAGCATGGAAAAGGATCTTCACACACCCCACATCAGACAGAGAACTGATCTCCAAAATATACAAAGAACTCAAGAAACTTGACATCAAAAGAAGAAATAATTCAATACAAAAACATAGTAGAGACCTAAACAGAGAACTCTTAACAGATGAATTTCAAAAGACCGAAAGACACTTAAGGAAATGCTCACCATCCTTAGCCATCAGAAAAATACAAATCACAAACAACTCTGAGATTCCAACTTACACCTGTCAGAATGGCTAAGATCAAAAACATTGATGACTTCTTATGCTGCAGAGGAGTCAGGTAAGGGGAACACTCCTCCATTGCTGGTGGAAGTGATAACTCGTACAACTGTGTTGGAAATCAGTATGTTGATTTCTCAGAAAATTATGAAAAATCTACCTCAAGATCCAGCAATACCATTTTTGGGTATATACCAAAAGGTTGCTAGTTGTTGTGATCCAGCTGTCCTCACTCCCCCTGACTGAAAGCAGAACTTCCTTGTGGTCTGTAATTGACAAGGATGATTGTGTTCTTTCTGGCCAGTGGGTCTCCACAGGAGTAGAGGTATAAAAGGTCGCCGGGCAAAATAAAGGTTGCTGTTCTTCCACCTGAAAAGAAGCCTCTGTTTCTCTATCCCGGCACCCCCCACCAGTCTTGGCTATCCAGGCTGCGCTGGCTGCAGCAGTTGCTCAACCATACCACAAGGACATGTGCTCAACTTTGTTCATAGCAGCATTATTCATAATACCCAAAACCTGGAAAAAAGCTAGATGACCCTCAAAATAAGAATGGATAATGTGTACATTAACATATTGCAGTACTACAGAGTAGAAAAAAATGACATCTTGATGTTTGCAGGCAAATGGATGGATCTAAAAAACATATTGAGGGCTAAAATGATGGCTCAGAGGTTAAGAACACTGACTATTCTTCCAGAGGTCCTGAGTTCAATACCCAGCAACCACATGGTGGCTCACAACCATCTATAATGAGACCTGGTGCCCTCTTCAGGTCTGTAGGCACACATGCAGACAGAACACTGTATACATAATACATAAATAAATGAATAAGTCTTTAACAAACATATTGAGTAAGATAACCCAGACCCAAAAACACAAATATAGCATGTACTCACTCATAGGTATCTTTTAGATATAAAGCAAAGAAATAACAGCCTACAGTCCTCAACCCCAAAGAAGCTAGACAAGAAGACCCTAAGGGAGACATATTTACATCTGCATATGAAGGAGAAAAATACAAGATCTCCTGAGTAAATTGGGGGTGTGGGTGTCACAGGAGACGGTAGAAGAAGAGAGGGGAGGAAGAGGGACAGGGAGAAATGTATAGCACTGTGAAAACAATAAAAAAGAATCAGTGGTGTGAGGAGTTTGATGGGGAAAGTTATGAGGGAGCAGGTGTGCTCTCTGCCAGTCTTTCATAACAAAAGAAGGCTTGGTGGGAGCTAGTGCCTGTCTTTCAGAATCTCTTTTCTTAAATTTGATCTGTGTTACAGGTAAGGAAGGATAGGACTGATCAAGACTTCTCTCTATCACGATGCAAAAAGCTAGAGGGAAATAGTGTCTATCTATCGGATTTCAATTGTAATGATCTTGATCTGCCCTACAGAAGCAGTTAGAAGTGAACTAGTCTGCTCTCCATCTCAGTTTTTCCTACAGAAGAGGCTTTTACAGAGCTGGTGTCCATCGCTCTCCAAATCTTCCTAATTTGGTATGTCCTACTGATGAGTTTAAAAATATACTAGCTTCTTGTAAACCTTAGCTTATCTTATAGAAGAGGCTTTGGCAGAGCTAGTCTGTCCTTCAGAATAAATTTTATTCTAACTCATTCTGTTTAACAGAGTAGGAAAGAAGTGAAGTAATATGCTTTTCAATTTAGATTGTCCTATGGATACTCTTAGAATTAGTGCTTTCCTCTCATAAGCCATGTAGTCCTAACTTTAATCCTGACTCACAGTAAGTTAGGAATGAACTATTGTAATATCCACATCAGTCTTTCCAAGAGAGGATGCTAGGAGGGGCTAGAGTCTGTCTTTCAGTATTCATATTGTCCTAAATTACTCTTTCCTATTGAGGAGGACAGACATGAACTAGTTTATACTCCAACTCAGTCTGCCCTACTAAGGATGCTTGAATAGAGCTAGTGTCTCTCTAACAAAATATTTGCTGTCCTAACCTCCATCTGTTCTACAGAAAAGAGTAGGAAGATTAGGAGTGAACTAGCATAATCTCCACAACAGTCTGTCCCATGGAATGGGGATTGGAGGAAACGAGTATCTGTCACTCAGACTCCATGTCATCCTAACCTTAATCTGTCCTATGTAAGAGGTAAAAAAAACAAATAAGGTAGTCTACTTCAATTTGTACTAATTCTTTCTTGGAGAAAATTTCTCTTTATCAGCATCCAGAGTTTCCTAAGCTTGATTTGTTATACTGATGAGGTTAGGACTAGACTACCATGCATTAGACCTCATTGTGTGAATCTTGGATGGAGTTAGTAGTTGTTGCTCTATATTCATTTAGTCCTTAACTTGATATGTTCTGAAGAGTGAGTTATGAAAGAACTAGTAGGTTCTCTACCTCAGTATGCTCTAAGGATAAAGTTTGGAGGAAGCTAGTGTCTATTTCTCAGAATTCATGTTGTCCAAACCTCCTTGATATTTCCCCTAAATAACATTAGAAGAGAACCATTGTGCTCTCCTTCTCAATATATCCTACCAGGGGTCTCAGAGAAAAAGCTAGTGTCTGTCTCTCACAATCCTAACTTGATCTATACTAAAAAGCACAAATAGTGTGCATTTAAACTCATTGTATCCCACAAAAGAGGATTGGAGGGAGAAAGTTTATGTTTTTTTTTGTCCTAAATTGTTTATCCCAATGGAGTATGTTAGCAATGTTATTTTGTAATTCCCATCTCAGCATCTAACAGAGGAGTCTAAGTAAAATTAGTGTCTTTCTGGATCCATATCATTCTAACCTTCACCTGTCCTATTGAGGAGTTTAAGAATGAACTAGTGTGATCTTCAGTTCAATCTGCCCTACAAGGAAGTTTATATGAATCTAGTGTGCGTTTGTCAGAATCTGTGTTTTCCTAACTTGATATGCTCCATGGAAGATGTAAGTAATGAATTACTGTTCTCTCCACCTCATCATGTCATGTGGAGGAAGCTTGGAGGTAGCTATTGTTTTTCTTTCAGTGTCCACTTTGCCTGGTCCTTGTTCTGTAATAAGAATATGGTAGGAGTGAACTAGTGTGTTATTCATCTCAGTCTGTTCTATAAAGAGTGCCTGGAGAGAGCTACTTTCTGTCTCAGAATGCATTGATTTCTAACCTTGATCTGTCATAAGTACAAGTTATATTCCAATGTGCTCTCCATCTTAATGTATCTTACAAAGAAGACTTAGAGGAAGCTTGTTTCTGTCTCTCAGAATACCTGTTTTCAGCCCCTTTCTCTATCCAAAGTAGGAGGATAGGGGGTGACCTAGTGTGCTTTCAACTTCAGTCTTCCTAGAAGAGGTTTGATGGGAGCTGGTGTTTTTCTCTCAGAATCACAATTGATCTCTCCTGTAAAACACTGTGTCCAGGACACCTTAAACTTTATCAGTCCTGTGGAGTTTTAATAGGAGTTAACTAGTATGCTTTCCACTTCAGTCTGTCTTTCTGAAGAATTTTGGAGGGAGAGAGTTTCTCTCCCTTCAAAGTCCAGGTTTTCCAGAGCTTGATATACCCTACAGATAAGGAAAGGAATGAACTAATGTGCACTCCAACTTCTTCTGTCCTACCAAAGAGGCTTTAAGGAACTTGCATCTATCTCCCAGAATGCATGTTCTTAGCCTTTCCTATTAAACAGGTTATGAGTGAACTGCTGTGTTCTATAACTCAATATGTCCCAAGAAGAAGGCTTGGGGGGGAGTTCCTGTCTGTTACTCAGAATCCATTTCATCTTATGTTTTATGTCTTACGGAGTGGGATTAGAGTGAACTTGCGTGTTCTCCACCACAGTATTCCTATAGAGCATGATTAGAGGGAGCTATTGAGTTTATCTCAGTATCCATATAGTTCTAATCTTAAACTGTCCTCTGAGGGAAGTTGGTAATTAACTAGAATGATCTCCACCTGCCCAGACTACAGGTGAGGCTTGGAGGGAGCTGGTCTCTGTCTTCTAAAATCGACATCACGCTAACCTTTATTTGTCCTATGTATGCATAATTACACATAGTATAACTAGGAGTGGAGTGAGAAGCCTACTTCAGTCCTCCCTCCCAAAAAGTCTTGAAGGAACCCCGTGTTTGTTTCTCAAAATCCACCTTCATCTGTACTGCAGATAACTACAAGAGCATCCTAGCATGTTCTACACCTCCACTTTATCCTATGAAAAAGAGCTAGAACAGTAGTTTTCAACCTTTCTCATCCTGCAACTATATATATATATATATATATATATATATATATATATATATATATATATATAGTCATGATCCTCAAACATAGAATTTCTTTCATTGTTACTTATTAATTGTATTTTTTTGCTATGGTTATGAATTATAATATAAATATCTTAGTTTCCAATTGTCTTAATTGACCCTTGTGAAAGGGTCACTTGACCCTCAAAAGGGGTGGAAACCCACATACAGAGAACCACTATACTAGAAGGCACTAGCTTCTGTTTCTGATTCCAAGCTCTTATAACCATGATCTACTCTACAGTGTAGTTTCAAAGTGTTCTAGGTGGATAGGAGTTACCTCATGAACTCTCAATCTCAGACTGTCCTTCAAAGGAGAATTGCAGGGGGTTTGCTTTTGTCTTTTGAAATTGATGTTATTCTAATGTAATTGGGTATACGGAAGTAGTTACAACTGAACTACTGTGTGCTCCACCCCAGTAAGCCCTACAAAGTATGCTACGAAGGTAGATTTTTCTCACTATTTATGTTGCCCAAGCCTTTGCCTGTGCTAAAAGGAAGGTTAGAAATGAATTATTGGTCTCTCTAGTTCATTTTGTCCTATGTAGGTGGTTTGGAAGGAGGTACAGTCTGACTCTCAGAATCCACATCTTTCCAACCTTAATCTGTCCAATAGAGGAGGTTGGATGTGTCCTATGAAGGAGACTTGGGAAAAGATAGCATCTGTCTCATAGAACCCTTGTTGTGCTAACCTTAATCTGTCCTATGTTTAAGGTCAAGAAAAAACATGTGTTCCTGCACCTCAGTCTGTCCTGTATAGGAAGGTTTAGGTAGCTCATGTCTGTGTATCAGAACCCATGTCATCCTATCCTTCATCTTTAAAGGAGGACAGAATGAGCTAGTGTGTTCCCCACCTCACTTTACCATACAGAGGAAGCATGTAAGATGCTGATTCTTTTTGCTGTGTTATAATATTTTACTGCTACCTGCTGCATTGAAAAATTTTTTGCCTTTTATTTCTTTATCTAGCAAACAGAACAAGCCTGATCAAGACCTATAGACTTTATCATTTTCTATATCAAACTACTATGTAAACATATAAGAAATTATAAGGAATAGATAAATAAATTATTTTTTAAACCCGTTTCTTCAGTTGTTCTTACATATATATGTATATGAGCGTAAACATACACACCCAAGAACAATGAAGCACATACACTTCTAAATACAAAAACACAATGCTATTAGTCCTTATCATTCTTAGTTGCATGTATATGTTTTCAGGGCTGACCATTTGGTATCAGATAATCAATTGTTGTGCCCTTCCCTAGGGAACATTGCTATTCCTACTCTTAGCACACCTTACTGGCATATAGTTCTTTGTTTATGGTTGAAACCTCAAAGAGTTTCTCCCCCCTTCAAGTTAGCATTTCTACTGGTATTCTCCTTGTCCAGGTCATGTTTAGGTCATGAATTTGAAAGAGAAGGGGGAGGGTTTAGGTTAGGAAATGGAAAGTGGAACTGACATAGTCCTATTCATCTCAAACAATTAAAATTTATTTTTAAGAAAATAGTTTATGCTGTTACCATTAAAAATATCTTTCCTAGCATGGAATGCCTTACATTATGTACCTTTAAAAATTTGCTATTCAGGTTTTTTTAATATGCTTGAAACTAAATTTTTTCTTCAAACATGAGATCTCTTTAAGGACACAGTGACATTTTCTTATCTTCATTATCATTCAGCCTAAAAATATATCTCTCAGTATTAAATATTAAATATTCTTTTTGGAGAGTTTAGTCCTTTGGAAAAGCAGAATTTACCAATGAGATCCCCCAACTTATCCACTAAATAACATTAACAGGATCAGACTGAATAGATTGCTCAATAAGAGTGCTTGCTTCTTTCCCAGAGGACATGAAGTCATTCCCAGCACCCATGTTGCATGACTCACAACTGCTTGAAACTGCATCTTTCAGTGATCTAGTGCCCTCGTCTGGCCTCTGAAGGTGCCTACACATACATGAAATACACTCAAGCAGATACATACTTATATAAATAAGTAAAATGAACAAGAAAATAATCTTTAAAAAATATATTGACAGAAGAACCATCTTACCCTACAGGGAAATGCTATGAAGAATTCCCTGAAGTGTACTTAGGTCCTTATTTAACCATAAGCCTAAGCCTTTCTGAAGTACATTATTGGTAACCTTTTGTATATTCAGATCTTTTTGTATATTATCGCATATAATCTCTAATCTGACTGCAGATTCAATCAATTCCAATGATCTACAAACAATGTGCATTATAGAAATTTCAAATCCATTCAGAAATATGATAAAAATTGCCTTCACCAGGATATTAACAGGTTCTGATCAGAACTTATAGAGAGGGTCCTTAGGGTTAACAATTATTAACTCCTAGAAAGGAGTTAGAAAGATTTTTTCCCTATACTTTTAGCTTCTCCTCCAGCCACCAAACTTTTAAAAATTTCCAACTGGACTCATAATGTTCGTTTGTTTGTTTCATGACAATGTTTTTCTGTAGCTTTGGAGCCTGTCCTGAAACTAGCTCTTAGGCTGGCCTTCAGGCTGGCCTTGAATTCACAGAGCTGTGCTTGTCTCTGCCTCCAAGTGTTGGGATTAAAGGTGTGCACCATTACCACCTGGCTAGATTCATTACTCCTAAGTAAACCATACAAAGGAAATTCTTCTTAGGAAATCCTCCCAAAGCCCCTTAGGAAAGTTGACATATAAGTCTTTAAATAGTTACCTTCTAAATGTTTTGAGGATTTCAATTCTGGGGATGACTCTTAGGTAGCTAGACAAATATTAACAGGGTTAAAAGATATTGAGGATGGAACTCTTCCTTATAATCAGCAGCTTATGAAATAAGAAACCTCAATTTCAGGTCTTTGGTAAATGAATTGGATCTGAATCTGAATCTCTCTTTTACCCTTGGTGGAGACATGATTTTTCTATACCATTGAGAAAATTAAAATCACACTATCTTGTTTTGACTTTCTGGTATACAATAAAGATAAATCACTTTCTTCTTTAGGAACCATCAATTCAAATCAGTTTCTCAATCACTTTGGCAGGAAAATGTACTTCAGGAAAGCTGTTTGTTTGAGTAACTTTGAGAAATAGTATAACACTTACTTAAAAAATATAGGTTGGTACAATTGTCCTTTTGTCCAATGTCAATTCTCACCCCTCCAATGCTTGCACTATAAAATTGCCTCTCTGACTACCGTTGACTCTCATCCCATGATAGTTTTTTCCTCTTTGAGAACTACCCATTTTTATCATCAGGTGTATCTTATTTTATTTCATAATAAATTCTGACTCTCTTCTCACCTGAATCCTTTCAACAAAGATCACATGTAACAAGGAGCAGAACTAGACCAAAGGGAGATCTCAGTAACATAATGGATAACTTTTTCTTAAACCACATCCTGGGATAGGAAAAAGGAGTTAGCATGAAAATTTAAATTCATTTTTAAGGTTATTATAATTTAATGTTTATATTTTGTATATATTTCTTATCAATTATCATTTTTGTGTAAAAGTATAACCTGGCTTCCTTTCAAATTCACTGTAGTGGACATTGTGTTTGAACATAAACCTTTTCATTCCCAAGGTCTCTGTGCTTTGCTGTCTCTGTTCTATATAGCTTACTCACTCAATTATTGAAATCAGGGTACTGAATGACATTCCTAAGAGTGCCAATTGACAATCACCTTGGAACAGAAAGTCCAACCATGTTTTTTTTTTTCTCTAGATAAACAATATTAACATCTGTCAAAGACAAAGAGGCAGGTGATTC